>NW_007734919.1:39912-41592 GCF_000696425.1 Galeopterus variegatus
TAGTCAGGGATGAGGGAGAGGAGTCATGTGAGGATGGACCATGTAAGAGATACCAGTTGTGAGGGAGCCCAGTTTGGGGACTGTTGGAAAGACAACAAACTGGGATCAACTGCTACTGCTGGTTTCAACTGTCACTACCAGGAGTAAAAACCATTGCCAAGGTGACCCTATTAGGAACAGGAAGGAAACAGCATGACACTGCTTCCTCCTCTAGCCTTCCAGTCCCCTCCAGCATTTCTAGTTCATAGAACCTAAAGAAGCTAGCTATTCCTTTAATGAATTCTATTTATTTCTTTATAGTATTATTGCCAGATATTATGTATTTATAATTGTGTTTACTTTCTCTTCAGTGTCATGTAAGCCCATAAAAACACATTTGTTTGTTCACTGTTCTTTTTCTACTACCTTGAAAAGAGAAATGTGCCTAGTATGTGCTCAATAAGGATGTGTAAGTTAAATGAATGGGTCGGTCCCCTAGCTCTCTTTGATGCCAGTTCTTCATTCTGGGATCCTGTCCATTGCTGATGACAGAGTTTATGCTTGTTAGACTTCTGTCTGTTGCTGACTTTCCACTTCATGTACAATCTCTTTCCATAGGATAAGATACAATTATCTTCTCTTTTCCTATCTCACCTTCAAGCAAGAGTTATTTTCTGTTAGATCTTTCACCATTTTACCTATAATGCTTATTTATGTAAGAATGGTTGAATAATGAATTTTTAAAGATATATGAACTATCAATTTTAACACTTTAATTATAGTGTCTAAAATGATTAAGATTATTGATCCAGAAAAAATAAATTTTTTCAGATTTTATTTTTTTATAAACTAAAAATGATGTTTTAGGATTTTATAATATCATACAATTTTAAATAAGTTTCAAGAGAATAAAGTTTCTTACTTTAATAAATAAACCTATTTTCTGCCAAAAGACAACATATAATATCATACAGTCTTAATTTTGTTTCTAGTGTTAGATATTTTCCCTTGAACTATAAGCTGTACTCTGAATAATAAACCAAATCCTCCCCTGAAATACTCAAAATATACTTCTCTACTAATCATAAAATGTTTTGACAAGTCCATATTTTATAAACTGAACTGAGGCCACAGTGCACAGGATCTATAAAGAAAAGCATTCTCTGTGGGGTCCATATATTTCAGGTAATGGTGGCATAATTTATTCTTTTCCATTGTGAGAAGATATCTTGGCACTACTACTAACCAATGTATAAAACACTGAAACAGGCAAGTTGACATTTTTACTAGAGTTCTATGATCCCATAATTTTTTCCTTGGCAGTACTTCTACTTGAGATCTTTAAAAGGTCTATTTTTTTCCTAAATAGTTGTTTCCCCTTAACCTATTACTAATATTGCAGCATAAAATGATGTATAAATAATTCTGGCCTTTTCCTGCAAGGTCCAGTGGGACTTGGCAAATTGTACTAGAGTTAATAATGTTGCAACATTTCTTCCTTGGAAGGTGGTAAATAGTAACATTTTTCCCCCTATTTCTACAACTTCTGTATTTGTTGGGGTCAGAAGAAAATCTTGAATCTAAGTAGGAAATTTTCTTTTTTAGGGGGAAATCAAGACTGTCATTTTAATAAATTGTAGTATTATGAAGGTTTACCAATGAGAAGTATTTTTTTTTTTTTTTTTTTTTTTTTTTTTCCGT
>NW_007734919.1:42520-64024 GCF_000696425.1 Galeopterus variegatus
GCGGGAGAGCAGCCGCGCTTCCCAAGCGGCGCACTAGCACAGTGCGCCACCGGGCCGGCCCCCAATGAGAAGTATTTTAAAATTAGAAATACACTACTGGTATAATCAATTCTGTAATTATCACTGTTTAAATTATTCACTGTAGAATATTGAAGAGACTATTTAGAAAGTATTTTAGTGTCTCTTGCCTCTGGCTTTCCACCTTTTCTATCAGTTTCAAGTGGGGTAGTTTGGAGAATTTATTTCATCTCAAAATATGTGTTAATTATCTAATAGCACAGGGTATACTCATTCACATTTTCTGTCTTCAAGCAGATAAATATTTGGTGGGGTTAATTATTTTTATTTTTTTTTCTCTTTTGTCTTTTTCCGTGTCCGGCAACGGATCGCAACCCTCAGTGTCGCCCACGCACCGGACCGGGGACCGGCAACGGGACCGCAACCCTCGGCGTTGCTCCCGCGCCCCGCTCAGCCAGCGAGCGGGAACCGGTCCGCATGTGGGATCCGAACCCGCGGGCGGGAGCGCCGCCACGCTTCCCAAGCGGCGCACTATCCAGTGCGCCACCGGGCCAGCCCCTGGTGGGGTTAATTATAAAAGAAGAAAGCAAAGAAGTATAATATTGGATAGAATAAGACTTATTAACTAAATAGACTGTGACTAATTTAATTTTCCATTTGGTTAAGAGGATCAAGGAGAGCTTTCCAGAGTGGTATTTGTGTTAGGACAGGGCTGTGAAAGGTGGAATTGGTGGCTGAACATGGTGTGTAGTATGCATCAACAGTGGGGTGTTAAGAGAGAGAACTATAGAGCATAGAGGAAATGATATTACTACAAGATACAGCAGAGAGATAATGTCTAATTATGACAAGAGAGTGTGAACAGGAAGAAATGAATCTTAACTGATCCAATGTAGAAAATGATTTATAAAGGAAAGCTAACAATAACAAATTTCTATTAAGCCAGTTTGATTGGAAAAACAGTTGTGCCAGTAGCAGTTGGCAAGAGGGGGAAATAGAGATTTGTTCAACAGGAAGTTGGAAATTATAATCTGGGACTTGAGGAGATCAGAAATTGATTTATCAATTCCTACAAAGCTTAGGTTTAAATGTATGAGAATGGTTGGGGTGGAAATTTAAAGAGAAGATTTTTTTTTTAGAAGATTGATTTTTTGGTTTTTCTTTATTCCCAAACTAAATGTGTTCTCTTTTGTGGATTGCCAACATTGCTTCGTACCACTTTTGCTGGACTTACCATTGATTTGTCCCAAAGCTATTTGTGAATTTAAGCTACCATTCTATTTGTCTGAATGTTGCTTGAAGGAAGAAACATTTACTCAACTTTCTATTTCTTTCAGTGCCTTTAGTAATGTTTCACACATAAAAAGAAGCAACAAATATTTATAGAACGAATAGAATAGAATAAGAAAATACCAAGCTACAGATTCAAAGATAAACTACTTAAATCCAGCTCACCTTGAGGTCACCAATAAAAACTTCAGGGTACTGATAATTTTATTTTGATTGTACTAGACTGACATTCAAAAATAGGAGCACCTAAAAAATTGAACAAAACAAAAGTAGAAATTAGAGAAAGCATGAAATGAACATGTGTAACCTCAGTTTCTTCATTCCTCATCATTTTTTTCATTAAAAAGTTTCATCAGCTGACTTGTGTTGGTTAGCTAGGATCATAACTTGGGCATCAGAGTTTTTCTTCTATGTGCTGCTCTGCTTCTATCACATAGGGAAGTTTCCCTTGCTCCCGTAGACATGGCTGCTCCTGCCATGGAGCTCAGCTGTTATTCCAGTAGGGGCTCAACTTTTTACTTTAACTTCTCCCACTGGCTCCTAGAATCACCTGCTCATCTAAACCCACTGCACTCTGGAAAACACTGCTCACACCCTGAGTAGACATTAATCAACATCAAAGTGGAAGGGTGGTGTGAGGCAGATACGATGCTAGGCTGCACCAAATTCTGTTGTATTTTGCTTTTTTCTCTGGGCTCATGGAAACACTTGATTTCTCAGCCTGTCTGCAGTTAGGTGAAACATTGTGACTGAATTATGGGATTGAATTGTGAGTAGAGGTAACATACGGCACTTCTGGGCCAAAGCAGTTGAGAGAATGTGTGCCTACCTCAGGCTTCTTCTCTTCTCTAACATTGTGACCTTGGAGATCAAGTGATTCCAACGTTCTAACTATAAGTTGGAGAAAGACTTCCCAACTCACATCATACTGATTTCTGTGTTTATCTCTTGCATAGCATAGCCTAGTTTATCTGGACAAATATATGGGAAAACATTCTGTATTTGTCCCTTTTGTGTTGTGATAACAGAAATACTTGAGACTGGGTAATTTATAAAGGAAAGAGGTTTATTTGGCTTATGATTCTGGGCCAGCTGCATCTGGTGAGGTCTCAGGCTGCTTCCATTCATGGCAGAAAGTGGCAGGCAGCTGCAGGATACAAGCAGATCACTTGGTGAGAGGAAGCGGGAGAGAGAGAGGAAGTGCCAGGGTCTTTTAAACAACAAGCTAGGAGCTCTTGCAGGAACTAATAGAGCAAGCCCTCACTTTCTACCCCTCCTCCCCCAGGGAGAGCATTAATCCATTCATGAGGGATCCGCCCCCATTACTCAAACAGCTTCCAGCACTGCCACATTGGGGATCAGATTTCCACATGAGTTTTGGGGGGACAACACATCCAAACTCTATCATTCTGCCCCTGGACTCCCAGAACTCATGTCACTCTCACATCCAAAATATGATCGTTCCATCCCAAGAGTCCAAAAAGCCTTAGCTTGTTCCAGCACCAACTTAAAAGTCCAAAGTCAAAAGTCTCATCTGAAACCAAAAGCAAAAGTCCTTCCAGCTGTGAACCTGTAAAAATCAAAACCAAATTTTTCTACTGCCAAGATACAATGGTGGAACAGACATTGGATACACATTCCCATTCCAAAAGGGAGGAATAGGCCAGAAGAAAGGAGAAATAGGCCCCAGACAAGTCTGAAACCCAGCAGGGCAGGCATTAAATCTCAGTGCTGGCGAATGAGGTGCCTTGACTCCATGTTCCATCTCCTTTGCATGCTTGTGTGGGGGTTGTGTCCCCAAGTTCTTGGGCAGCTCTGCTCCCATGACTTTCCTGGTCCCAGGTGATGCTTTAGTTTTCACAGGCTGGCGTTGCACACTGGTAGTTCCACAGATCTGAAGTCTCCATGGCAGTCCCATTCTCATGGCTCCACTAGACATGGCATTGATGGGGTTTCTCTGCTGTAACTCTGACCCCATGTTTCCACTTGGCATTGCTCTAGTGAAGGTTGTCTGTGGTGACTCCGCCCCTGAGACAGTTCTCTTCCTGGGACCCCAGACTCTTCCACACATCCTCTGAAATCAGGGTGGAGGCTACTAAGCCTCCACAGTTCTAGCATTCTGCAAGCCTGCAGACCTAACACCATGTGGATGCCACCAAGGCTTCCAGCTTGTATGTTCTTTTTAGTTTTTTTTTTTTGACCGGTAAGGGGATTGTAACCCTTGGCTTGGTGTTGCCCCCACTGCGCTCAGCCAGTGAACACACCGGACATCCCTATATAGGATCCGAACCTGCGGCCTCGGCTCTCCCAGCACCGCACTCTCCCAAGTGAGCCACGGGTTCGGCCTGGCTTGTATTTTCCAAAGCTGTGGGTCCAGCCATACCTGGAGACAATTTAGCCATGGCTGGAGCAGCCAAAGGAGCTGGGGTGCTGGTGCTGGAAGCAGATTCCTGAGGTGGTCCTGGGCAGTGAGCCCAAGGAGGGTGCCTCAGGCCTGTTCCCCAAGACCATTTTGTCTCCTTAGGTCTTTGGGCCTGAAATGGAAGAATTGGCCCCAGAGGCTTCTGCAATACCCTCAGGGCCCTTTCCCCCTTCTTTTGATAATCGCTTTTCTTTGTACTAATCTTAGCTAATGTTTGCTGATCTGTACCATTGCATGCTCTCTGCTTCTCTACAACATTGCCAGGCTGCAAATTTTCTAAATTTTTGCACTCTGCTTCCCTTTTAAATTCTGGCTTTATGCCATGCCCTTGCTCCTGTAACTCAGCATATCCTGTTACGAGTAGCCATGCAGCTTCCTGAACGCTTTGCTGCTTAGAAATTTGTTCAGTCAAATTCTCTGGTTCACAACTCATAAGTTCCAACTTTCACAAAGTCCTAGGGCATGGACATAATGCAGCCAAGTTCCTTGCCAGTTCATAGCAAGGGTGATCTTTGCCCCAGTTTCCAAAAAGCTCCTTCTTATTTCTATCTGAGACCTCCTTAGAAGGTCTTTACAGTCCATATTTCTCTCAGCATTATGCTCATCACCACATAACCAGTCTCTAAGACATTCCAAACTTTCCTTTGTCTCTTTGTTTTCTTCTGAGTCCTCCAATCTCCTCCAACCTTCGCCTAACACCCAGTTCCAAAACCACTTCCACATTTTCAAGTACTTTTTATAAGTAACACCCCACTTCTGGTACCAATTTTCTGTATTAGTCCATTTGTGCTGCTTATAATAGAATACAGAACTGGGTGATTTATAAAGAAAATGAAATTTATTGCTTACAGTTTCTGAGGCTGAGAAGTCCAAAGTCCATCTGGTGGTGGCAACGATGACCCAGGGTTCTCACATTGCAAGATGGTCATAGCAGAGAGAGCAGAGAGAGAAAGACAGACTCTCCTCTTCTTTTAAAGCCCTCAAAACCATGCCCCTGACCACATTTTTAATCCATTCACTACTGCACGGTCCTACAACCCAATCACATCTTCAAGGCCATACCTTACAATTATCATAATAGGATTTCCCACCCTCTTTACAATCACAGTGGAGGCTAAGTTCCTAATACATAAAACTTGGGGACACAACTCAAGCTTCAGGGAGTTTTGGGGGGAGATAATTCAACCCACTACACATTCTTTTTTACTTTTTAAAACTGCATGAGAAAGATCTCAAGACAGTTCTTTGTGTGTCCAAAGGTTTTAAGGAGTTTAGTATAATATTTTTTTCAGCTTTTAGTTCCTGTTTCCTGCCTGCTATAGGACTGAGATAAGCCCATTGAGATGCAAGCCAGGAGTTAAGTCTGTATCATAGATGTTTTATTATACACATTTCTCTTTAACACAGAAGATGAAGGCTCAATATTAGCTCAAGTTTGCTGTGCCTGTCTCCTCTTATTGTGGGACCCCTGTATAAATAGAACCGTCCTAGGAATTAACATTTCCAGAAATGCCTGGGCCTCAGCAGCAAACAGAGCCTGGGAGCCAAACACCATCCTAGCATCACAAAGAGAAGCTGATTTACAGTCATGAACACTGGCGAATGAAATATTTTAATAAATTGCATAATATATTTTGAAGTTCTTAGTATATGTGAAATTAGAAAATTGCATGTTAAAATATTCATGATTTCTTGGCTGGTATAACCCAATGATGGAAAATATTTATCCATCATTTTGTGACTAACACAGTAGATGGAAAATACTGCAGATGAAGTGAGTTATGTATGTCCTAGAATTATTCTACTAGTAGTTTCTATAGTATATGTTAGCATTTAAGTTTGAGTAAATCTTATGTTCCCAGATTTAAATCATATAATTTTTCTTATTCATTTGTAAGAATCTGACAATGTATTGGATTTAATATCTTTAAAATCTTGTATTAATTCACTGCATAAGTTCCTTGTTAATAATCATTTGGTTATGGTATTAATCAGAGAAGTTCCAATAATTTTCCTGATTAAGACAGTTTTCAGATAATCAAAGCATTTTCTCTTTTTGATTAGGAGGATTATAGGTTTAATTTTAACTGGTAGTTTAAAAACTCATTCTTAAAAGGTTTCCCTGGCATAAAACATCTCTTTTCCTTCCTTCTCCTTCTTCCAGTTACTTTAGAAAATGGAGCTCTCCTCTTTTATCAGTTTCCTGGCTTTCACTCTTCTATTTTTCTCTCATTGTGTTCTGTGTCTTATTTCCTACTAATACCCATAATATATATTTTGTTTATTGAGACAAAGATCTTGTCATATTCTTCTTTATATCCCTCATATATGTAGTTATGCCTGACCAATAGAGGCCCTTAAAACATTTTTTTTTGAAAGACTTCATAGGTGTGTTATAACAGATATGAGAAAACTTTAAACACTGGTTAAGGATCTTCTTGTCAACAACTATTGCTTCCATATTCCCATATGTATTACTGGAAAATGGAGTGTGGAGAATCTGGGACTAGATCAAATTCTTCTGGCCTAATCTCACAGAACCATTTTATTACATTGTGGTAAACGTGGACTAGCCTACGAAAGGAATTAAAACTTGCATGAATTCCAGTGAAATTTGAATGACCTTTACTCAAATGCCACTTTAGCAACCTCATTCCCAGGGTCACAACCCAGAATTTATTTCCCCAGATCTCTTCAGCTCTAAAATCGATATTGTACTTTTTGAACATAGTATTATATCACTGTTCTATCACTTTCTCAATGTCAATAGCCATCTTTTCAGTTTCACCAGGATCTCCAATTCCTTTTCTATGTGTTATTTCACTGAATTCTGCCTTTTCTTTTCTTTACAGCCCAGATCCTATCATCTGTAACATCAATCAAACTCTTACTGTTCTACTTGATTCACTCTCTTTTTCTATTCTTGTGTTGTAGCTGTTTTGTAAACCCCAGTCAGACGAATATGCTGTATGTTTACTCCAAGCCAATAACTTTAAATTACTTTTGGATAAAATAATACACCTGTGCCTAGATAAACCTCAAATTTTTGTTCTCTAATTTTAAGAAGACTATCAACCCCATTCTCAATTGTCCTAGTTTCTTAATACTTTTCACTCTTTCTTCAAGGTTTTAACCTTATAACTTTCTTTTTACTTTCATTATGTAACCTCTCTTGATGTTTAGGTCATTAGGCAAATATTCTCTTCTGCTACCAACCACTAACTTTTCTCCATATTTAGCTATTGCTGTATTATCAGTAAAAGAATTGTCCCTTCCCTCTAGTCAAAGCAAATACATCCTCCTTAGTTATGGATGCCATTTCTTTTTGAATTACATCACATAATTCTACAATATTCTCTCTATGAAAGAAATTCAGCCTTTTTATTATTTAATAACTAAATAATAAAACTGAACTTGAAAGTTAGAATGTGTGAATCTGAAAGGTAGAAATGTATCATTTACAGAGATAGAAGTTCTTTTAGACAACAGCTATACAGGGAATACTTAGATAATATATATGACTTTTTAGTGAAGTCCTACCTCCTAATTTTAATCCATAGAGCAAATGAATCAGGCTTCAGTCAATTAGCACATTGATTGGTTTAAATATTGCCATTTGACCAAAAACACATGCCAGGAGTTTTGCTAAATCGTCTTATGATTTTCCAACTAAATTTAAGTGAGAGAGGATATAGAATATCATGTTACAACACCTCTCTAGAAAACATGAGTGGAAAGCTGGCTGAAAATGGAAACTTGGGAAGGAGGAAGCAGATATCAGAGAGAGACAAAATCTATTCCTGGTGACATCAGGTGAAATTTAAGTACATTTTGAACCCTGCTTAAGCTGTCTTTAAACTTCTGCTGAAGTCATTTTGGTTTCTATCTTTTGGAACTGTAAAAGAACTCACTGATGCAGTATTTAGTATGCAATGAATGCTTATTTATCGTTGAGAGTAATTACTGATTGTTATTTCAGTTGAATCTCTTCAAGCATGAACCATTACCACTCCATTTTAATTACTGTAGTTTTATATTACTTTTTAGTGTCTGCTTTGGTATGACCCCTTCACAACATTGTAAAAAGCAATTTCCTGGCTATTTACAAATATTTGATTTACTAGATAAAATTCATACTCATTTGTAAACTAAGCAAAATAAGAAAATAAAGTGGGTTTTGATCAGGATTATAATGTATTTCAACATTAATTTATTAGCAATTCATGTGTTTCCACTTTTGAGATACCTTACAGAACACATACAATCTCTTTTATGTACCCCAGTGGATTTTTATGATCTATCTCCATCTGGATGTTCACATTTCTAGTTTATCTTGTTCTTACATTTTACATATTGCTGCTATTATAAATAAGCTAAAATTTATTTATTTATTAAATGACCAAATTTAGGAAACTGGGATTGGTTGGAGGATATGTGAAAATCGGCGCGAGTAAGTAAATGGGAGGCTGTGGTGCATTTTCAGAGTTGAGAGCTAATGGTTTAAAGGATTTAAGAATATAGGTGCAATTTGCAAAATAGAGTGGAGGGCTCCACTAAAACAGACTCATCATGAGGTTCCTCCTTATGTTAATGATGTTATAATGACTCAAACTGATCATTACTCAAAAAAATTAGACAGGAATCGGGGGTGGCTGACTCTACATTGGTTTGGAATGGGTGGTTGTATCACTCCTTTTCATTGAAAAAAAAAAAATGAAATCCAATGGGAATGGATGTGAGTTATAGATAATTGGGATAATACCAACTTTTAGAATTTGAATATTTAGGGGTACAGCAGAACTCTTGCTTCACTCATTGATGGGTTTTATGTTTCTGCTAATAAATTAGGTTTTCATAATTTTACTTTTCCTTCTTTGCCCTCTGTTGCCATCATATGGAAGTAAGGAAATCTTGGCAGTAGTAGGGGTGGGGCTGGGAATCAGGAGTTTCTTATAAATTTTCATTTGATTTTTAAGGTATTTCTTGTATGTCATTTGTAAGTAGTGTTTCCACAGATATATAGAAAAATATAATCTTTTAAAATTTCCAGAAACATAAATGTGAAATATGTTTTTAAAAAATGTGATTAACATAAATTTTATTCATCAGCCTAATTCTTATCTCCATGTATGTTTTTGACTGAATTTATCCTAAGTTCTTCAATATAAAAGAAAATCAAATAAACTGAAAGTTAATATAAAAAGAATTTCCATTCTTTAAAAAAACTCATTTCCATTGATTAAATATGAATAATTTGTGAAGCGATGATATTTTGGATAAAATTAAATGAAACAGATTATGTTGATTTAAGTTTGCTGACATTGATACTGATTTTTAAAAGCTTTTAACCTTATGCTGGAGATAGTGAATTACAGACAAGTTATTTTAGTTTTGAGTATACGTTTTTCATGGAATAAAGACCTTTGAAATGCTAGTAATCTTTAAAAAAAGATGTTAAAATATTTTTCAATAATTTATAAAAGGAAATGTATAAGAATGTTACACTATTTCGAGGAGATACAGGACATAACATACTGATTAGAATTATCTCTTGGCTTACAGTGGAAATAACCTTTAGCACAGTGATATTTAACGTGAGAAGTATTGTAATATGATAAGTTTATAAGTGAATAGGTTAAAATGTTTTTTTTAAATTTTGACTTTGTTATCATTTTCCACACCTTTTGCATTCAAATAATTCCTTATTCTTGAGATTTGAGTACAATAAATATCTTGTTGCAAATGGGAAACCTATTTTTTACTCTTTCACATGTATAACCAGTTTTGCTTCAAATTCTTTACATTTCTCCTTTTATTTTCTCTGAATGAGTGAGTCTCAGACATTTTTCTTAGCAAATTTGCAAGAACATAAAAGAGAAATACATGGGGAAATAAATATTTCATTATGAAATCTAACCTTTAGAAATTCAGTATAATGTAGTAACATAGATATAATTTGTTGATTTCAAGTTAACATGTATAAAAGAAGTCCTAGTGAGTAGAGAGCATGAAACTCAAATCGCAATATCCTTATGTTTTAGATTTCTTGAGCTTTATTCATAAATGTTAATGATCCTCCAAAATCGAATGGATATTTTATGTGATGTAGCCACTCTTGCTATTTTTAAAATCATCTTTGCATGGTATTTTTTTCCATCCTTTTATTTCTTTAAACAAATTATAGGACAATTTTAGATTTACAGAAAAAGTGAGAAGATACTATTGAGAATTCCCATCTATCCTGTACCTAGTTTTTCCTATTGTTTATCTTATACATGAGTGTGTTATATTTGTTCTAATTAATGAACAAATTTTGATACATTTTCATTAATGAAAGTATCAACTTTCATGTTCATATTCCCTTAGTTTTTACCTGATGTTTCTTTTTCTGTCCTGGGATCCCACTGATGATATCACTTACAACTAGTTGTCACATTTTTTTTAGGGTCCTCTTGGCTATAACAGCTTCTTAGACTTTCCTTGTTTTTTAGTGATAGACAATTTTGAATAGTACCGGTTGAATATTTTGTAATATGCCTCTCTATTGGAATTTGTCTTGTCTTTTCCTCATGTTTATATTAGGGTTTGGAGGTTTTGGAAAGAACTTGACAGAGGTAAAATTTTATCAAAGAAGTAAATTTTCATCATACCGTGTCAAGGGTGCATACTATCAATATAATTTGCTACTGTTTGAGTTCACCTTGATCACCTGGTTGAGGTAGCATTTGTCATGTTTCTCCACTGTAAAGTAAGACTGCTCCTCCTCGCTTCTAACCTGTACTTTTTGAAAGGAGGTCATTATGCTTGGCCTGCACTTAGGGAGCAGAACTTAATGCTCCTCTTCCTTGAGGTTAGGTTATCTATGCAAATCACTTGGAATTCTTCTGTATGGGAGATTTGTTTCTTCTACTCCATTTACTATTTTTATTCAATCATTTATGTATATCAGTAAGGACTCATGAATATTTATTTTATATTTTGGGCTATAGCCTAATATAACTTTGTTTTGTGGCTAATTGTTACAGCTTTGGCCATTAAGAAATCTTTCTGTTGTCTCCTCTGTCTTATGCATGCCACATCAATGCAGGTTTTATTTATTTATTTTTTAATCAACTCCTCAGTTTCTGGGTCCACAAGATGCTCCAGTGTCATTGTGTGTACTTTCTGCCCAAGTCTTACCATAAGCCATTTCTCCAAGGAGCCCTTATTTCTTTTACTGGGGGATGTATTAGAAAAACATACTGGCAACAGGTACTCTTAGCCCTGTGATGTCATCGCTTCTAGCCCATCTTAGCTGGCCAAACAAGAAAATACATGTGTGTATACAAACATGTAAGTATACAATATACCTATAAATATTTCTATTTATAACCATCTGCATCTCTATTAAGCTAAAAATGAGTTTATATTGATGGCTACTTCTATAATCCATTAGTACGTAGGCTATTCTAACCTCCTTCCTCTGCTTATCTAATAAATTCTTCAACAGTGAGAATTTGGCTTTTTCCACTCACCATACATTTACTGATTTGTTCAATTCTAGTAAACATGTAGGATTGCTTCTCTGTGAAAATAATTTTCTCAACTAGAGTTCAGTTCTTATTTACAATTCCTCTTCCCTTTAGTCTTACATTTTCCACTCATTTCCAAGGGTACATGGCCCTCACCTCCACACCTCTTCAGTGAGATTGTTACATACATCTGTAATACAGGTAATTGTCTCACCCTCTACATTCCATCCTGGGCTCTCTCGCCTTTCTGAAAAATTGCATGCATTAAGGTTTATTTTTGTGTTGTAAAGTTCTATGGATTTTGACAGATGCAGAAGGTCATGCATCCAATATTACAGTATCATACAAAGTAGCTTCACACCCTGGAAGTCCCCTATTCAACACTCCCCTCCAAGTCCCTGGCAACCACTGATTTTTTAATTCCATCTATAGTTTCTTCTTTTCCATTATTTCACATAATTGGAATCATATGGTATGTTGTCTTTTCTGGCTGGCTCTTTTCAGTTAGCAATGTGTATTTAAGATTCATCCATATTTTTCATGGCTTGATAGCTCATTTCTTTTTATCATTAGATAAAATACTGTTATGTAGATATACAATAATTTATTTATCCATTTACCTATTGAATGACAGCTTGGTTGCCTCCAGCCTTTGGCAATTATGATAAACACTGATATAAACAGTCGCATTCAGGTTCCTGTGGATGTAAGATTTCTACTCAATTTGGTAAATACCTAGGAGGGCTATTGCTAGATAACTTGGGAAGACTAGGTTTAGCTTTGTAAAAAACTGTGAAACCATCTGTCAAATTGGCTGTACCACTTTGTACAGTGAATAAGAATTCTGCTGTTCTACATCCTTACAAAATTTGGTATTATCAGCTATTTAAAAATTTTGTTTTACCTGTTCTTAACTGTGTAGTGGTATCACATTGTTTTAATTTGCAATTACCTAATGGCAAAGAATGTTGAGCCTTTGTCTATACTTAGTTGCCATACATTATATGTTCATTTTTGTTGAAGCATCTGTTCAGATGTCAGATCTTTTTCCCATTTTATAATTTGATTTGTTTGTTTCCTTACTGTTGAGTTTAGAAGTTATTATTCTTTTTCTTTTTCTTTTTAAATTTATGTATTTTTTTTTTTTTCCTTTTTGTCTTTTTTCGTGTCCAGCAACGGACCGCAACCCTCAGTGTCACGCCCGTACCGGACCGGGACCAGCAATGGGATCGCAACCCTAGGTGCTGCGCTCACCCCTCGCTCAGCCAGTGAGCGGGAGCTGGTCTGTATGTGGGATCCGAACCCTCGGCGGGAGGGCTGCCGTGCTCCCAAGTGGCGCACTGTAGCAGTGCGCCACTGGGCCGGCCCTATGTATGTTTTTTAAAACAAGTCCTTTATGGGAGATATGCTTAACAAATATTTTCTACAAGTCATTAGCTTGTTGTCTTTTTATTCTCTTAACAGTGTCTTTGGCAGAGCAGATGTTTTTACTTTAATAAAGTCCAACTTTTAAACTTTTAAAAATGGGCTGTGTTTTTGGTGCTGAATCTAAAAAGTCATCACCAAAACCAAGGTCACCTATTTTTCTATTATGTCGTCATCTAGGAAAATATATTTTGCATCTTTTAATTAGGTCTTTGATCAATTTGAGTTAATCTTTATGAATGGTATAAGGTCTGTGTTTAGATACTTTTTTCTGTATATGAATAGACAATTGTTCCAACACCATTTGTTGAAAGGACTATCCTTTCTCTACTTAATTGTCTTTGTTCCTTTGTTAACCATCAGTTGACTATATTTATGTGAGTATATTTCTGGGCTCTCTATTCTTTTCCAATTGATCTACATGTCTATTCGTTTACTAATACCATGCTGTATTAATTACAACAGACTTATTAGGTCTTTAAGTGAAATAGTGTCAGTCTTACACCATTGTTATTCTTTAGTATTATTTTGGTTATCCTGAGTCTTTTGTCTTTCCATATAAACTTTAGAATTAGTTTTTCAATATCTATAAAATACTTTACTTGGATTTTGATTGGGATTGCTTTGAATTTAAGTTGGCAAGAATGATAATCTTAATAATATTGAGTCTCCCAATCTATGATTGTGGGATATCTCTCTATTTATTTAGATCTTCTTTGAGTTCTTTCATCAAAATTTTGTAATTCTCTATATATACATCCTGTACATAATTTGTTCAATCTAATCTCTAAGTATTTCATAATTTGGTGCTCATATAAGTGATAGATTTTTAAAAAAATTTTAAGGCCCAGTTTTATTGTTTATATATAAGTTGAAATTGACTATTCTTTGCTTAATACTCTTGTATACTGGGACATTGTTATAATCACTTCTTATTTCCAGCAGTTTTGTAACAGATTCTGGGGGGTTTCTACATAGACAATTATGTCATCTGAGAACAAAGACAATTTTTTTCCTTTCAAGTCTGTACACTTTAATATTCTTTTCTTGTCTTATTGCAGCAGCTAGAATTTCCAGTGCAATGGTGAAGAGTGTTGAGAAGGGAAGTCCTTACCTTGTGCTGGATCTTAAAGGGAAAGTGTCTAGTTTTTCACCATTAAATATATTAGTTCTAGGTTTATTATAACTGTCCTTTACTAAATTGTTGAATTTCTTCTCTATTCTTGGTTTTCTGAGAGTTTTGTCATGAAGTGTGAGTGGTTGCAGCCAAGTGCTCTCATTCTGCCATGCTTGGCATAGAGCTTCTGCCCTGTAAATGAAGTTTGGGTAGATGAAGGAAACTCAGTCTTTCAAATGCACATTTCGGTAACAGAGTTACTACAAAATGGAGCTGGGAGGAGTGTGAGAGATGCTGGTTTCCTGCCTCTCCAGGGTGAAACTGTGGCCTTTATTGGGAGCTTGGGAATGAATGACCCCTGTCTTCTTGGCTTCAGCCACCTGGAATAAAGCTTCCACCACACTAGGCTGCAAACACGTGGGGTGGTGATGGTTGAGGGGCAGGGGACAGTGTATAGGAGTGTGTTGTAGCTCAAGTGCCACTAACTATCACTTTTCTGAGATTTAATTGATTTTCTTGAATAAATACTTCTTCATTTGCTATATTTTCATTAAAGAACTTCCAGAGACTTTTTTTTTTTCCTTTTTGTCTTTTTTCGTGACCGGTAATGGGATCGCAACCCTCGGTGTCGCACCCGCACCACGCTCAACCAGTGAGCGGACCAGTCTCTATATGGGATCCAAACCCTCGGCGGGAGCGCCGCCGTGCTCCCAAGTGCTGCACTCTACCAAGTGCGCCACCGGGCCGGCCCTTCCAGAGACTTTTTATGGTACAATTTTAATTTTATAATTTTCACCAGTTCAGCAGATGTTTCTCTGAGGAAACAGTCTGTCAAGCTCTTCACTTCACCGTTCTGGAAGTCCCCAGCCCTTAGGATTTTTTACAGAGACCATCATGTCATCCATGGATAAAGATAGGGTTACTTTTTAATTTCCAATTCTACGTACCTTTTATTTCTTGCTTAATTACATTAGCTAGAACCTCTAAATAATGTTGAATAGACTTTGATGACAGGTCATGACCTTTTTTTAATACTGATTTTAGAGAGAGGACATTCAGTCTTTCACAATCAGAGATAACATTACCTGGAGGTTTATATATGTCTCTTTTCTAAAGTAGAAAATTTACCTTCTCTTCCTAGTATCCTGAACGTTTTTAACTTAAAAGGGTGTTTTTTTCAAATGATTTTTCTATATCTATTAATATTATCGTATGTTTTTTCTTTCTTTTTCTATTAAAATGACGGTTTATATTTCTTGATCCTTTAGTGTCAAATCAACTTTCCATTCCCGGGGAAATCCCCACTTACTAAATGGTTTTATCCTTTTTATTTGCTATTGGATTATATAAAATGTTTCATAAGGATTTTTACATCTATGTTTATGAGGGATACTGAGCTGCAGTTTTCTTTCTCTATGTGAAATTCTGTTGGTTATGTTGGCACTGCAGATAATGTACTTTTATATTTATGGCCTCTGATATCAGTTTATTCAATTTTGGTATGAGTCAGGGTAAGTTAACATATTCTTAATGATATTAAACCCAAATCTCATAAAATACTAAAAATTTATTTCTCATTCAGGCACAGTCTGTTGCATAAATTCTTTTGGCTTGTCTTCACCCAGTAGTGGCTGAGTGATCCTGTCCCTTTCCATCTAATGACTCTTAAATATCCCTCACTGGATCCTACACATTTGTGTAAATAGGAAAAACAAAAGGAGAAAATCATGCAGAACTTTATGGGCATGTATACTTTTCTTTCCACTTTCTGTAGGTGTTGCTAATCATTTAGCAAAAATATCTCAATTTAAATAAACATTTTTGTTGCAAGGAATTCAAGCAACTTGGCAGACAAGTATGAGAGCTGAATAGGCCTTAATGCCAATCCTAATATCTATTCTAAATAGACATTGAAATGTAGTCTAGAGATATTTCTGGGTCAGTCCAATAAAACTGAAGCATTGTAAGAATATAATCTCAAGAAGATAAAAGGGTTAAACAGGAATCCATGTGGTATTTGTATGTTTTAGAGATAGACACATTTAAATAAATTAACTGAATAGATATTTCCATAAGAAGTATACCTCTGTATGACCATAAACAATAACATCATTCTCAATACAAAAATGAGAATTACATAATTCTTTAGCACATAGTATTGTATTAGGTTGAGAATGGCTTTTTAAAAAAGGATCAAAGCAATAGTTCCAATTTCTGAATAGTTGAACATCTTCCAGGGTCATATCAATCTTCTAACAGTAGATTTCTAAAACAAAATAGATACACAGTGGATTACCAATTATGAAAAATTCAAAACACCATCACTTCAAAATTCTACAAGATAATATTAAACAAAATTTAATAAAAGCCACATTAAAACTAGTAGACTATCAAAATGTATCACATTCCCTCAAAAAAAAAAAAAAAAAGCCAACAAAATAAAACAAAAAGCTTCAAAAGGTGAAGATTTTATACTGAGAAATAAAAATATTTTGACATATTGCAGCTTATTTCAGTTACTTATCTACACACTTCTTTTTTATATAATTTCCAAATAAGGTAATAATTTTACTCTGTAGGGATCAAAATCATTACTCATTAGTTACCTTCATTTTTCAAGTGCACATTATGCATCACGTTAAAATTATACTCAATGATAAATAGGTAAATAAAAAATTAGGAGATTTATACTCGAATAAAACATGGAAGTGAGTTATTAAGTGGAATGCAGCAACTCATGTTCTCGAAGTAATATTAATAGTGTTTTTTTGATTGAAAATTTACAATATAAAATTAAATCCCTGTTTTCTCATGCATATTAATATACAATGTCATAAATTAATATAAATAATATAGAAGCTCATGATAAAAGAATCTAGTGGACAGGCAGTATGTTATAATGTTATGAAGCAAAATGATATGGTCAAACTCTCTGACTGGTGCCAGCACTTCTCAGCCATGTGAAAATATAGGTAACCTAAATGTGTCTTAGGATTAGTTAGCATTTGTCCTTTCAAAGTACCTGTTGGTACATAGTAAACACTATTTTTTTTAAAATTTTTTTGAATTGAAACATAATTGATTATGCGTATTTGTGGGGTACAGAATTGAATATCAATACCAGTGCACAACATGTGATGCTCAAATCATGGTAGTTAACATATTCATCATTACAAAACGTAATCATTCTTTGTGTGCATTAACCAATTTCTCTCTTGCCCCCCTTCCCACTTCTAGTAACCACGGTTCTGTTCTCTCCTTCCAAAAATTCAACATGTTATTGTGATTTTTCCTTCCTCCCTTCTTCCCTCCCTCCCTCCCTTCCTTCCTTTCTTCCTTCCTTCCTTCGCTAGAGATGGGGGGAGGGAAGGAGGGGGTTTGGGAAGTGATAGGTCAGGCAAAGGGCATAAAGAAATATTATGATTTGTAAGAACAAATATGCTAATAATAAGTAAAATAATTTTTAAAAAACCCTAAACAACCCCAAAATGTCTCAAATAAAAAACTCACCACAAAAATGGACAAAAAGCATGAAGATATGAAATCATATTTGACTGAACTTAAAGAAGTGAATGAATGAAAAAGACAAAATCATTTAAAAATGAATACTTAGTTTCAATATGTCCCAATGAGAATAGGTTTCATTAAAAATTTAATTAGGGAAGTTGAGTAAATGAATAAATACTGACAACAGAGCAGAAATAAAAAAAATAATTTAAGAGGAAAAATGACTCAGAGAGGAAATTATACATATAATGTTAACATCAGAAGATTCTCCATATGTATCTTAGAGTCTGTGATGCATTAAAACAAAACAATGAAAAAAAGCACAACTTTTCAAGGTAAAATATACAGACGTTTTTGAGAAACGGTAGAAGATATGAATCTAGATTTTTGAAACAGCCGTCCTTATATCTAGAAAATTTGACCTGGAATGATCTACTTCAAGATGTGTGAAGTATAACTTTTGGGACTTAAAAGTAGAGATTTAGTTCTATGGGTGTCAAGGTGAAAAGTTTAATACCTTGCGAAGAAAGGAAAATCAGGTTGGCATCAGAATTTTCATACAAGCAACATACAAGACTGGAAATAAATGGAAATGCATTTTCAAGAAACTCAAGGAAACAAAATGTAAAGTAATAATTTAATAACTATCCAAGATGTTCTCAATTAGCAAGTCCTCAGATCAGTTTTTTTTTTTTTTTACTGTATCCTCTAGTTCATTCAGAGGAATCTTGCAGAAGATAAGGTTTATTCAGTTAAGAAATAACCGAAAAGTCATAGCAAAAGAACAGCTCCAATAGAATCATTGATTTTTATGTTGGTCCTTGGACATCTAGACTAAAGACTACATTTCTTAGCTTTCCTTACACATAGTTGTGGCCCTGTGACTTACTTCAAGTCAACAGGATATAAATAGAGGTGGTGTGTGCCATTCTGTAACGTATCTTTAAAGTGATGGGCTGTGTCCTTGCCTTCTCTATCTCTTCCCTTTGTCTGGAATGCCTATGTAACAATAGTTAGAACTGCAAAGGGCCTTTTGGACCAGGTGGACAAAGAGGGCCTGCATTATGGAGAACTAAGTCAGAAAGAGCCTAGATACTTGACAGTACAGAATTTTACGTGTAGACTCTAGAGTGCCTACATGAATGTGGTAGTTAAATACATTTCTCAATTTTTTTTTTTTGTTTGTCTTTTTTCTGTGTCGGGCAACGGATCGCAACCCTCAGTGTCGCCCCCGTACCGGACCGGGACCGGCAACGGGATCGCAACCCTCGGTGCTGCCCCCGCGCCTCGCTCAGCCAGTGAGCGGGAACCGGTCTGCATGTGGGATCCGAACCCTCGGTGGGAGCGCCTCCGTGCTTCTCAAGCGGCGCACTAGCACAGTGCGCCACCGGGCCGGCCCCCTACATTTCTCAATTTTTAAAAGTGACTGTTATTTTGGGATTCTGATGCTAGAAGTCAAATCTAATCCTAATTAATATAGAGACATTCCATTCAAGCCTGGCAGGTCATTTACACCATGTTCAAGATTATCCTAAGTATAAGAAGAAATTTGCATGGTTTTAATGGGGGACTGGGCAGGGGGCATTTACTAAGTCCAGAAACAGTGGAATGGATCAAAACAATTTTAGCTGAATGCATAATTTTACTTTTGGAATACCCAAGGATCTTATCTATTGAGCTTCTTTGACAAACTAAAAAGGCCTAGGTTACTACAACTGACACATGCATGTGGGCATGGGACTTGATCAGAAAGGAAATATTTTATGATCAAATAATTATAGTAGTAATATTTATTTTTCATTGAGAGTTTTAACATTCAATTTTAAAATAAATTTCATAGGATTATATATATATATATATATAGAATATATATATATATATATAGAATTTCAATGTAAAAAATGCATAGTAAAATTCTTTAAGTTTTAATTTTTAGTAATTCAACTTTAAAATACTTATTTTTAATAGAAAATTTCATATTAACAGTAACCAAATTTTTGCTGTTTTCATTGTTTATTGACTTTGTTTTTTTATAATTTTCTAAAATTTTAACGTTTTAATGTTGCTTTCTGGGCTGTTTCTCCAAGTTTGCTATTAAAATGTACTAAACTACCAATAAAAATTCCAGAGAAAGAATGCATTGGATTTAGGTGGATGGGCATTTTTTTTTCTCACCCCAAAGCTAACAACAGTCTAATTTCAGCCAAATAAAAGTTCTAAATAAAGTTGATCAAGGAAAGAATATTCATTTTTTTTTCCTGAGGTCTTATTTTGGGAAAGCATTCATGACAAAGCTCTAGAACAGAGGTCTAAATCTACTGTAATCATTTATCCAATGAAATAAATAGATAGATTTTGAAGAGTTTTCAAACAGAAAGTAATATTTTTATTCAGTTTTTTCCTTGTTTTGTGTCATTCTGGAAACAAATATTTATATAAAATACTAAGATATTATTTTGAACCAAACAAGGTGGCATGATTTGTTTCTGTATAATCTTTATGCCTGTCTTATTATAATGCTTGAAATATTTTTTAATTGATAACCTTTTGAGAATCATCTTCTGCAATTATAATTGGAGACCTTTGTTTGTTCAAATAGGTTATGCCTGGCATTAATTGAATTATGTCAAACAAAAGAAAATTCCATAAAGATTACATGTTCTGTAATGCTTTCACAATTACATGTTATGAGAAACAAAAATCTCGGCCCTTATTTGGCAAGGTTCTAATTTATGGACACATGAAAATGAAGAGTAATTACAGTGTACAGTGTGGTTCTTTTGCATGAGTAGACTGATTGATTGTGAATTTTTAAAATTTTAACAAGATTTAGAAACTTCAAATCTTTGAAATGTTGACAAAAAATGAAATTTTGCCTGTTAGTGAAATAAATAAAGAAAGAAAGAAAGAAAGAAAGAAATAACAATCTGATTTTCCCTGCAGGAATGCAGAACTTTTTTTTTTTTTTTTTTCCTTTTTGTCTTTTTTCGTGTCCAGCAAGGGATCGCAACCCTCAGTGTCGTGCCCGTACCGGGAGCGCCGCCACGCTCCCAAGCGGTGCACTGTAGCAGTGCGCCACCAGGCCGGCCCGAGGAATGCAGAACTTTTAATGGTTTTGCTTCTTTAGCATTGAAAGGAGCTTTACATAACCATCATGTTTCAGTGCTTTCTAAAGTGCTGTTGACAACAAAATCATATAAAAATTCTTTTGCATTTTGTCCTCCTCCTTTCGCCTTTCCAATTTTTCAAGATCATCATTATTTTTTTTTCAAGAATATCTGTCAATATACTTTTATTCCATAAAACCTATACATTTACTGGCTTTCTAGATGTTTGGCCTTGATTTACTTGTTTACATTATAGAGAGTTTTGTTTTTAAACAACAAAAGAAACTCAGATAACTTGAAAACAAGGATATTTATTACTTTACTTAATTTTCAAATTTTTTAGATATGAATGAAGCAAACTTTTGAAATCAAGGGCTTGCAAATGACCATTTTACGTATGGTTGAAAAAATATGTGCTATTTTAACCAAATCATTACAGGAGAAGAGTCTGGATGTGGATGTAACATTGATGGAAAAAAAAAAATTCTGTAGAAATGAGTTGGGAGTAGGAGTTTCTTGTCAATTTATCTATAAGAACTCTGAACCCTCTTTGAGACTATAAGAAGCTCATGAAGGTTATGTTTCCTCATATGACCTTACTATTTAAATGTGATTTAAAAATCCTCTCTTTATTAACATAATCAGAATCAGAAATGTATATATTCCTAAAGGTGATTTCATCTACCCAAGCAAAAAGAGAGTGAAATGATATTAATTTAACTCAGCTTTGGAAAATCTTGTCTTCCTTGTTACAAGCCGATCCTTTGAAAACTGTTATGTGGAAGTTTGGGAATACTGATGTAACTTGTACTCTTAATGTGGATTTACAGTATTGTCAAAACTCAAATGATAAAAAATCAACTAGATGGAAACATGGTATGAATATTTACATGCCAAAGATCTCCCGTAACATTTTAGTTTTTGATTTATACCCAAATAAAAGTAGTCTTCCAGTTAAACTCACTTTTGAGGGAAAAAAATAGACTTTTTTTTGGCCAAACTTGTATTCCTTTTAATTAATTGGTTGGCATTGATTTTTCACATGATAAAATTATAGTGAAAGAAACATATTTTTAAATTATTATATATGTGTGCTATGGGTCAAAT
>NW_007734919.1:64034-67019 GCF_000696425.1 Galeopterus variegatus
ATTGGATAATTGAATTACAATACTTAGTAATTGAGCACATGTATTAGATGTTACGATTTTTTCTTCTTCCTGTGACATGGAATATTAAAATTTTAAGCTTTCTTGCAACACAGTCGGAACATATGACTATTTCTGACCAATGGACTGTGGAAAAAATTAGTACGTTTAATTCTAGGGTGAATTATAGAACAATAGCTGGGGGTTGAGCATATTCTCTCTTTCAAGCTGCAGCAGATAACCATCATATTGTTGAACCCTAATAAACCTGATTTTATAAGTAGCTATTTGGAGCACTGTTCCCCACCATTGCCCAACTGTCTTGCATTGGATATTTAGTGTAGATGAGAAAAAACAAAACAAAACAAAACAAAAACCCACCAAAAACAGAACTTGATTTAAGACATTGAAATTTTGATTGTCATATTTTTCTGGCAGCAAAACAAGCATATCATGGTTAATATCTCTTAGAATAATTAAAGCTATTGGTTTTATTTTTTCTTTTTAATTTATAAAATCACAGAAGAAATGTTTTGAATCTAATATTACCTTATGTCCAGTTTCTGGTATGGCTCAGATAATTTTATTACTATTAGTTTGTGAAAATGTAATTAAAAGTTGAATTGTAAATAAATACGTGTTATTTACATACATTTTGTTCCACACATAGCTATATATTTATCTGATATATTATTTTGTCACAATGTTTAAATATAACTATCATGGAAACAGAGAGAGAGAAAGCATTCACTTACTGACTTACCATAATATTATAAATTTAGTGACCGGCATCTTCAACATTCATACCTGAAATAGAAACTCTTTTAACACTAACAATGATGTCCTGTTCCTCATTCAAAGTTTCTTGTTATCCAATTTGTACAGACACTTAGAAAAGCAGAAATCAAACAGAAAACCAAAGTTCTCATATCGTAATAACTTCGTATAGCATACATTATACGAAGTTATACGATGTGTTACAGTGAAGTTTCTGTATAGGAAACTGATAGGAACGAAGTCAACCAGCAATTTATTCATTGCTCGGAGTCATTATAGTATAGAATGGAAAATCTCATCTAAATGTCCCATTTTCCACAATCACTGCCTTTGGTGACAGCTCAGTAGTTGAGGAATTTACCAGCCTCAGAAGGGCAGAGCTAAGTTCCCACTTCTATGTTACAGCAGAAGCAATCAGTGCTGCCTCTTGGGCAGGAGTAGCCAGAGCAACCTTGCTGTACCAGAGTAATGACAAAGACAGCACTTGAGGGGAATTTCCCTAGAGACCACGTTCTGGATACCTCCAGCTTTGTGACTATACCTGCAATCCAGCAGGATACTCTGAACCTCCTGCTTCTAGTAGTAGTTATGCACTTGCAAATTTTCAGGAGTGGCTAATATAAATCCTAGCTCAAATGAAGAGACAGAAGCAGATGGCATTTGCTATTTGGAGAAACACATGTACAACTTTTTCAAAATAAGGAGGGAATACCCTGGAAAGAAAGGAGCCTGAATTTTCTGCAACTTGAGCATATAAAGGATCTAAATATATTCTTTGGGTGAAAGTGGGGATTGAGATTTTTTTGGTACCTAAAGTTATAAATCGGAACCTTATAACATGAGAATAAGAAATTAAATATCAGTAAGTGTTTAAGGATTCAAGGCCATTTCTTTCTTACTCTAAAGTCTGTGATCTTTTCATTACTTTGTTATATCTTTGAAGTGAGACAACAGAAAGAAAAACGATTTCTTCAAATNTAAATGCAATTTTTAAAATAAAATAGAATATATATTCTTCTTTTTAAACACAATTTAACCCTGGAAAATGACACTGCTTATGAGACTAAAACATTTCTGCATGTTCAGAATGAATTATTTAAATGATAAATTCATAGGAAAAGCACAAAATTTTTCGTTTTCTTCATATTTTTAAGTTATCTGGAATACACATTAACTCCTTACAGAGTGCATCTCCTTATGATTTTTTAAATATGAATACAGGTACAATATAGTGTATTGAGTACCTTTCCAAAATCCATGTGTTATATCTAAAATGAAAGGCCTCACTTGAAAATGGAAATGTCTTCACACAGTAAGATAAATCTTTCTCAAGGACCAATAAAAGAGACAAGTTTGTGGTATGTACAGGATGTATTTATAGCAAGACCATATATTTTAAAATACAAGACATGCGCTAAAATATTTGCAGAAAGGAAACTATCCTAATTTCCTGCCATATTAGCATTTATAGATGGCTTACCTAAAATCCTCTATAGTTTGGGGACATAAAATGATAATAGATAGTGCTATTTTATACACATTATATTGTTAGGAGGAAGGACAACTTACTATAAGATTTATTTCTAAATGGCTATTTTACTCTACTTTTATTATATTTGAATTACCAAAGTCATTTGGGGTAAAGAGAAAGTAAAAGCCAGAAACCCCAAACATTTTTCTATGTGCTTTTACGTAATTCCATTGTTTTTTACAATAGACCATCTGAAATGATTATTCACTGATGACATATTTGGGGAAAAAACATTTCGTTTTGGAAATTACACAAGATCAACCAGAAAAAGCATTATAAAATCTTAAAGAATTATTATTAAAGTAATTTCTAAAATGTATAGGGAGCTCATACAATCTTTTTCCTCCCCTTTACAAATGCTAGGAATTGGTTGTCATAAAACATATAAGAGATCCTTATACTCAGATACATGAAAAAAAGGCCTTACATCTTCTTTATTGGCATAATATCATTGTCATTGTGTTAATGTATGAGTTGTTGAACCATGACTATGAAGAATATACCTCTATATAAATAAATCACTTAGAAGGGAAATGATATTGAAAACATAAATTAAAAGTGAATGTTAAACTAATTAAAAGACATGCAAAAAATTTAAAAAATCATGAATAACTACTGCTATTATTCATTTTTATTCTTAATGACATTGTTAAATTAGGAAATAGTAATTTTATATTAGA
>NW_007734919.1:67580-70413 GCF_000696425.1 Galeopterus variegatus
TATTATTCATTTTTATTCTTAATGACATTGTTAAATTAGGAAATAGTAATTTTATATTAGAGTGTCCATTCTTTGATAAGTATAAAAATACTGAAGTCTTGGGCAAAGTATGTAGACTGTTAGAATTGAAAGAGATCACAAATATATCTGCTTTAATCACTATTGCAGAGATAATTGAGAGCTGCTGTTGTGGCTGCTATTGATGAAGATGATGATGAAAAATTTAATGAAGATAATTAGAAGGATTGTTGATGAAGCAAAATTTTGAAAGAAACTTTATGGGGTGGCTGGTTAGCTCAGTTGGTTGGCATGCAGCCTTATAACACCAAAGTTATGGGTTCAGATCCCCGTATGGGCCAGCCACCAAGAAAAAAAAAAAAAAGAGTGTAAATTTTCACGCTTTCTATAGCAGAAAAAATACAAATTCCATAAGGCCTGCAGGGACTCTATGAGCAGGAATGGTCTTAGTATATAATTACTGCTTTCTGAAATTTATAGTTACAGAAATCTGTCAGTTAAGCCATAGGCAGTGGAGGGAAACAATATATATGAAATCAAATGACCATTGGATAAATTCATTACATAAATTACCTCCAAACTTCGCCTGACTAGCCCTTCTTTGAGTAGAAATGTGCTTTGGGGAAATAACTGAATGAGTGAGGACAGAAGGTTAAAACTTTTAAAGTCTAAGCAAATTTTGTTATGGAACACTCTTGTTTATGTTGTGTTACAGTGAAGTTTCTGTATAGGAAACTGATAGGAACGAAGTCAACCAGCAATTTATTCATTGCTCGGAGTCATTATAGTATAGAATGGAAAATCTCATCTAAATGTCCCATTTTCCACAATCACTGCCTTTGGTGACAGCTCAGTAGTTGAGGAATTTACCAGCCTCAGAAGGGCAGAGCTAAGTTCCCACTTCTATGTTACAGCAGAAGCAATCAGTGCTGCCTCTTGGGCAGGAGTAGCCAGAGCAACCTTGCTGTACCAGAGTAATGACAAAGACAGCACTTGAGGGGAATTTCCCTAGAGACCACGTTCTGGATACCTCCAGCTTTGTGACTATACCTGCAATCCAGCAGGATACTCTGAACCTCCTGCTTCTAGTAGTAGTTATGCACTTGCAAATTTTCAGGAGTGGCTAATATAAATCCTAGCTCAAATGAAGAGACAGAAGCAGATGGCATTTGCTATTTGGAGAAACACATGTACAACTTTTTCAAAATAAGGAGGGAATACCCTGGAAAGAAAGGAGCCTGAATTTTCTGCAACTTGAGCATATAAAGGATCTAAATATATTCTTTGGGTGAAAGTGGGGATTGAGATTTTTTTGGTACCTAAAGTTATAAATCGGAACCTTATAACATGAGAATAAGAAATTAAATATCAGTAAGTGTTTAAGGATTCAAGGCCATTTCTTTCTTACTCTAAAGTCTGTGATCTTTTCATTACTTTGTTATATCTTTGAAGTGAGACAACAGAAAGAAAAACGATTTCTTCAAATGAGATAACTTAAATTTTCAGAAAAGTTTAATACTTTGGATGAAGTACTAGAAAGAGGTGTGCAAATAAGATCAAAAGTCACTGGTGCTTGGCAGCTGCTAATGACGACAAAATAGTAATAATAAAGTCTTCAACTTTTCAAAATATTTGTATAATCAAATGCAAACCCAGCACCAAAGTCACCTACGAAAATAAGGTCTATTCAAGGTGTATGCTGAAAAATCTATTTGAAATGGACAGTTTTTGGCACTCTAATGGTCTTTTGGAAATGTTATGTTATGCATTGATTATAGTGCAATCTACAGAGGATATTTAGATCACATCAATATTATAAAGCAGATATAGCATTTCATAACTATTATTTATGCATCTTTTTATAAGTACTTTGTGCAGGACACTTGTTCTTTGCTTCTGTTTCTGTGATTTTCCATGCCCCAGTTGCCATACTATTATTTATTTTGCATGTTTTTAAATGTTTCTACAGAATCCTATATTTCTGTGATAGAACTATGTTAAACTGTGTTCCCATACTTATTTTCTTCCTTAGTTTTCCTTTCTCCTGCCCTTAAAATCTGTGGCTCTTCTTATGCTGAAGCTCTTGCTACCTACCAACTTTCCTTAACTAAAAGTCACTTACTAACTGCTGATTAAGTCCCTGTTACTATAGTGACACAGATTTCTTCTACACTAATTGTTTTCTAGAGTGGAGAACAGGAAGAAGAGGTTAGTTTTATTAAGTGAGTATATAGTTATTTCTTCTTCCTTGTTCTTTCTATTCAGAATTCTAGAATTCTATTTGACCAATGGGAAGAAAACTTCAGAGATTTTGCCAACTATAATTGTGATAAATATCTCATAACCATCCATCAACACTGCAGTTAGGACAAGCACTGAACATAAACATGGCATTCAACTGGACAGATGAGAACTCAAGGGTTTACTTCCTCAAGGATAGTCATTCTGGTCTGGCCCTGTGGCTCGTTCGGGAGAGTGCGGTGCTGGTAGCGCTGAGGCCGTGGGTTTGGATCCTATATAAGGATGGCCGCTGCACTCGCTGGCTGAGCGTGGTGCAGACAACACCATGCCAAGGGTTGCGATCCCCTTACACTGGTCAGGGGGGAAAAACAAACAAACAAACAAAAAAACCGAATAGTCATTCTGTTGGAGATAGCTGGCCTGTGTGCTACCTAATGTGAATTCATCCATATGTATTCAGTCCATATTGAAAGAAGCATCAAACTGGAGCCTGTAACACTTGACCAACAAATTGAAATCAAGGTCAGTGAGCTTAATATACCACACATAAAATTTATCTCTACTAATAAATATT
>NW_007734919.1:71030-83322 GCF_000696425.1 Galeopterus variegatus
GAAATCAAGGTCAGTGAGCTTAATATACCACACATAAAATTTATCTCTACTAATAAATATTCGTGTAGTATATAAGGAAGGATTGTGCAGGAACTATAGGAAACAATTAGATATTATTTTTTACTTACCACATTGGCAAAGTCATAAATAATTAAATGAATTAATGCATAAAAATAATTAATTAAATTAAACTACTTTATGATTAATGGAATGGCAAAAATAAACTCATACATTACTAGTAGAAATGCTAATTTTAGAATAATTTTGGAAAACTGCTTCTTAACATATATTAAATTATAAAGATTCATATTTTTGACCCAACAAACCCACTCATAAAATATGTTTCATAAATATAAAATCACCAAAACATGAGACTATATACAAAATTGTTGCAGTATTATTTATCAAGGCAAAATCTGGAAACAGTGAATGACTATCCATTGACAGATGCTTGAATAAATTTGGGTTCATTCAGTTAGTGAAATATCATGCAACCACTAATGGCTGCATAATGCAGAGGTGCAAAAATGATACCATTTTTATTAAGTAAAAAGTGACAAATATGTGTATAGGCATGTACAAGAGTACTTCAAAGAGTTCATGGAGAGAAGGAATTAAAAGATAATACGAATCTTTCCACAAACATTTTAAAGACCACTTGTACATGTTACCATAAGATTATACGTAGAGTTATTTCAGATTTAAATACTTAAAGACACACCTATGCACATATGCATGTGCACATACATAAAAAATATATAAAATTTTGTGAACAAAATGTTAATTGTGGATATCTTAATATGGTGGTATTTCAGGCTACATTAATTTTCTTTCTTAAACTTTTTATATTAGTTGAGCTGATTTAATATAAACAGGTAATATACTGAAAATTACAAAACTTAAGCTATTTGTTCTGAAAAATAAAGCATAATAAGTAAATCTGATCTACGTGAAGCTTAAGATGATAATGGGAAGCTAACTCTTGGTCACCCCGAAGGATGAACCATGGAACAGCAATGAGAGAACACCTGTAAAAGGAAAGAACTCCATAAGCCAGCAGATTTAAAGAAGACACATAATAATTGACCCATAATGCCAAGAGGAATATTTTAAATTGTTACTTATATAATTTGCCTCTACTTTCAAAGATTAACTTTTAAAATGCATAGTTTAACATAAAAGGGAAGAAGGGGAATAAATCTTTTGAAAGAGAGCTGAAGTAAACTAGTCCCATATAAGAAAGTAGATAGACTATTTTTATAATTTTTCCCTCCCCTGTGTCCTAACAGTGAGGCTATGATATATCAGTCGAACCAGGCGATCAGTCAGCAGGTAAACCATGGTTATAGCCAAGACCACAGCAAACATAGCTTAAAGATGGATCTCATTTATTACATAAAAAAAAAATTTTTTTCTTTGCAGTTTAAACAGAGAATGAAGTTCTCATCATGCACTGAGAGTCTAAGACAACACATAAAATAAAACAAACAGGCAAAGTTGACAGAAAAAATTTCAAATAGATGTGAATAAGAATCAAGAATTACTCTGAAGGGTTTATTCTCCAAGTTCAGCTTTCAAAATTTTTATTAGAGAATAGTAAAAATTCCCATGTAAAACAAGTGGCTTATATTGTTCTAAGATATTTATAACAATATCTGTTAGAAATTGTTTGTTATTATTTTAAAAATACAATAAGCAAAAGACAGTTTTATCTGAAGCAACACAAACATTATTCATGTTCCCTTAATTAATAATAATTTTATAAGTATGTGGAACCTTTTTACACATTGCAGGCTAATGAATGATAGTGCCCTCTACCAAAAAAATTTTTTTAAGTCATTTTATTTGCAAATATATTAAAATAAGGAATATAACAAAACATATTTTTTGCTTCCAATTTAGATTATATATCAAAAAGAAAAATCTCACTGCTAGAGTAGAGGACTGTGCTTAAAAAATCCTGCACTATTTATCTTGATAAATTCAAATATATCATTTAGTCCCTTTGGGGCTATCTTGTCTTTTTAAAATTGGGTGTAATAATAATGTTTTCTTTCTAGTTTTGAGGGCTATTGTGCACATAATGAACTCTGCAAAGTGTTGTACAAATACACTAATATGCTTAAGACAGCATGGAACTGGAGTTGTGATCACTGACTTTACAGTTAGAAAGCCTTACTTACCAAGTCGCTTTGAAGAAGTTATTTATGTTGGCCCCATTTTCCTTATATGTGACATTATTATAAAAGAATAGAAGGGATAATATTTGCATTTCACAGAATCAGGTCCAATAAATGAGACGTTCTTCCTTCTTCCTTTTATTTAATCTTAAAATATTCAGTTTTAAAGTAATCTTAAAGTGAAGAGGAATATTATGTCCATGAAATTATAATATACTTATTAATTATATATTTTATTCTATTTGATGTGAAGGAATATTCTTGTTACTTATATAATATTATCCCTTGACCTTGGTGTTATAACAATATGCTCTAACCAACTGAGCTAACCAGCCAGCCCAGTCAGATAATTTTCATTCCTTGGGTAATTACCTTAAAAGATTCACTGACAAATATATCATTCCGAATGAAATACATGTACACACTGACATGAATATCAAAAATTTGGAATTTTAATTAGTAGCAGGATTTGGCCCAGTTGAGCTTAAATTTAAAGAAACTGATGGTCCTTAAATAAATATTTATTGAGCACACTGTATAGATAAGGCATGATGCTAACTAGAAACAAAAAGTGTTTTGCTATTGATTTTTGGTGTACTATCTGTTAATCTGTTTATTTGCTGCTTTGTGTGTTTTTCATGCCCTATCAAAAGTAGAGAGAAATTAAAACTCTTAGGGAATCAAGCCACAGTTTCAAATTGTACTGTGCAATTAACTACTTTATGGCATATATTCATGTTTATACATCTCTCTACCTGCTCCATTTATTGCATTTCTTAAATAATCAATAAAGAAATGTGAAATATAAAAACAGAGAATATTAAATGATAAATGAAGTGGAGGGAACAAGTGGTTGGACCAGGCAGTGCCGAGTTATAAAGACTAAATTTATTCTGAGAATCCAAGCATTTCATTACTTTACAGTTAGTAAAAATGATTTGACTTATGTATTTCAATTCAAAATATTTTGATAAATAAGGCAAATCTGAGTACATGCATTACTCACCAAATCTGAATAAATGTATTTTGCATCTTTTCCACAATAATTGCGTGCATAAATTCAAAGTGGTTGTGACAAGATCCACTTGTTCCAATAGCACCTCTGTGAAAGAAATCTGTGAACAGTAGATAAGAAAGTAGATTTATTTAATAACTGCACTTCAAGATATAAGATTTAAACAAATTGCTTTGATTATTATAGTGAAATGTGACACAATATTTATGGTTTCCACCTTAAAATTGGATAATTGAATTACAATACTTAGTAATTGAGCACATGTATTAGATGTTACGATTTTTTCTTCTTCCTGTGACATGGAATATTAAAATTTTAAGCTTTCTTGCAACACAGTCGGAACATATGACTATTTCTGACCAATGGACTGTGGAAAAAATTAGTACGTGTAATTCTAGGGTGAATTATAGAACAATAGTTGGGGGTTGAGCATATTCTCTCTTTCAAGCTGCAGCAGATAACCATCATATTGTTGAACCCTAATAAACATGATTTTATAAGTAGCTATTTGGAGCACTGTTCCCCACCATTGCCCAACTGTCTTGCATTGGATAGTTAGTGTAGATGAGAAAAAACAAAACAAAACAAAACAAAAACCCACCAAAAACAGAACTTTGTTGATTTAAGACATTGAAATTTTGATTGTCATATTTTTCTGGCAGCAAAACAAACATATCATGGTTAATATCTCTTAGAATAATTAAAGCTATTGGTTTTATTTTTTCTTTTTAATTTATAAAATCACAGAAGAAATGTTTTGAATCTAATATTACCTTATGTCCAGTTTCTGGTATGGCTCAGATAATTTTATTACTATTAGTTTGTGAAAATGTAATTAAAAGTTGAATTGTAAATAAATACGTGTTATTTACATACATTTTGTTCCACACATAGCTATATATTTATCTGATATATTATTTTGTCACAATGTTTAAATATAACTATCATGGAAACAGAGAGAGAGAAAGCATTCACTTACTGACTTACCATAATATTATAAATTTAGTGACCGGCATCTTCAACATTCATACCTGAAATAGAAACTCTTTTAACACTAACAATGATGTCCTGTTCCTCATTCAAAGTTTCTTGTTATCCAATTTGTACAGACACTTAGAAAAGCAGAAATCAAACAGAACACCAAAGTTCTCATATGTTGTGCTGTAGAGTGAATATTTGTCTCCCCTCACAAAATTTGTATGTTAAAACCTCAACCCCAGTGCTATGGAATTTGGAAGTGGGGCCTTTGGGAGGTGGATACATCATGGAGAAGGGAGAGCCTTCATACATGGGATTAGTGCTCCTATAAGGGGTTAAAGAGACCACAGTTCTTCCCTTCTACCATGGGAGGACACAGAGAGAAGGCAGCAGTATGTGAACCACGAAGGGGAGCCTCACCAGACATGGTATCTGTTGGCACTCTTATCCTACACTTCCCAGCATGCAGAACTATAAGAGATAAATTTGTTGTTTGTAAGCCACCCAGTCCATGGTATTTTGTTATAGCAGCCTGAATGAACTAAGACATGCTACATAGATTACAAGTGAAAAAATTCGCAACCCTTGATTCAGAACCAAAAATTTGATTTTACAGTACTGAATTTAAGCATATTTTATGAAACTATACTTTGTGAATGAGTTGTTGCTTTGATGGTTAAATGTAAAATTTAAATGAAATGGCAGAGAGAAACTCTCATTATTTCAGGCAGTACAGTTTAAAATATTTTTGTCAAAAAGTCTAATATTTTGTCTCAGGTAATCTGGTTTTATTCTCTTTGTAAATGTGAGGGAGGGAGAAGTATATTTTTCCATTCAATTTGATTTTCATTTCACAGAAACCACATGTAACTAAGAGTGGTGTATTTAAAACTAAGGCTCTGATACTTTCTATTATAAAATCCTTCAGTCTTTCTCAAATAGGATTCTGAAAGAGAAGTCCTAATGTCTTTAGACATCCTTTGAAGATAGTAAATTAACTTATTTCCTATACATCTAGAATGGTACTTGTTATGTACCATCCTTAAAAATTGAGAAAATAGCCAAAGAATTGTCTGTATTTGGTAGAGTTGAGAAAGCCTGGAAGAATCAGTCCATATTATCTGAAGGATGAAGTCCAAGCTTCTTACAATGGCATATAGAGGCCTCATTGACGTGGCCCTGAACATCTTGCCAGCTTTGTCACTGGCCTTTAGCCTACAAGAGATTATTATAGTTTCCCCATATGCAGTGATGCTTCTCTTGTACTTGTACTACTGGCGACATTTTTGTCAGTTCCATTTAACAGCTTAATGCACATTCATCTCCTTCAAGAAACCACTAATGATCTTCTTCCCCTAATAAGCAAGCTAGGAGGCTAGCTTACTACCTGCTGATATTCTTGTTAAGGGTTGGCCAGTGAATGCCAGCCAACTTCACAATCCTTTTAATTATTACCGTCTCATGTCTTTCAAGCGCTGAGGCATTAGTATAAGCCACTGCATTTTCATCTGTGTTTCATCCCTTTCTACCACAACTGAGCATCTTAGGAATAGGAAGCTACACCATGCAAGAGGTTAGCATCATGCTGGGGTTGTCACTATCCCATTTATATTGAGTATGGTCCTTGTTGGCATGTAACCAGTGTGCACACAATTCCTAAAGCCCATTCTGAAGGACTTTCTCTAATGCCACTTCTGGTAACTCCCTTAATTTGCAATCTACTCACCCTCCACACTTCCCTTCTTTACTGAAAAGGAAGATGGTGAGACAAAGACTGAGTGCAGTTTGTTAATTTGAGAGGTGATCCCAGGTAGCACAAGTGAGTGAGCAGGAAACATGAGACATCAAACATTTTGTCACTGTGGGAAACAGGGACTCAATCACACTGCAGATACTCTCTGAGAAACCCTTTGGAATATACATCACAACTGTCCCACTAGAAAACAGGAGTCTGGGGCAATTTCTGGGGCAATTATCTACCAATACCAGCCCCTACTGGTTAAAAGCTTCTTTGTTGTGTTTTAACTTCCCCAGTTTCCATCTTGAGCCGTAAGTTCCCATAGTGCTGAAAAGCCTTCAGGCGAGGGATTTCAGGTGAAGTTATCAGCCTGCTGGATAATTTGGACCACAGATGCAGGTGAATTTAGGTGAGCTGAGATGATACAGGACATAGCATCAACAGTGTCTGCTGTACTGACTCACGACTCTTTGTATAATGTCACATATTTATAACTATCAGTGTTATGTTTTCCATGCTAGACTAAGACATTTGAGAGAGAAATTATATACGATAGCCTCCGGCACATGGCATTCAGTATCATAACTGTCAGCAAATCTTATTGATTCAATTTCAAGGGTCTTGAACTTTCTTTCCAATCTTTTCCCAGAACCCTACACATTTTACCATTTTTTTTTTCTATGTGAGTACTATAATACCATCGTAACTGACTTTCCTATCACTTGTCTTGCTTTCTACTTATCCAACTTATTCATTACTATAACGGCATACTTTCCAAAAGTTCAAAAATATCATCACTCCACTACTTAAAACCCTGAAAGTGACACACTAGCTTCTTACATTCTATATTAATAGCTGCCATTTATTAAGTCTATAAGACCAATTCAAAGAATTTTACACAAATCATCTTATAATCTTACTGATATTATAAGAATATTTATAAGATTACAAGAAAATATCTGTCTTTGGGGGAATAAAAAATTGTAAGGACCATTGATCTTTGAAATATTTGTATGTAACATAGGTCACACTAGCCTTTAGAAGAAATTGAGTTTCTATAGCATAAGTAACTCATATTTCTCTGGGTCTAGTCCCTGCCTGTTACTTTAGCAAGGCAGCAATGTAACACTCTACAAAATTTCCTCTAATGTTTCTGAGCATTCTTTAGGAGTAACCTGTGTAAGTCTGTGAAGCAGATCTGTCAGTTCTCATAGGAAACAGCAGACTCTGTAGGTGCTGCTAATGAATTGAAGACCTCAGCTTACCCACCAAATACAGCAATGTGTGGAGAAACAGTAGATTTCTTGTTTTTGTTTGATTTTATTTAAAATAAGTAGTAGTATTTTATACTTGGGGATGTTACAGCATTTTCATCTGAAAATATAGTTTTTCGAGCTTTTATTCACAGGCCTCTCCTTTAGAAAACATGTTAGCCCTTGAGAGGTTGAGCATGAAGCAAATCATAGAGGCAGAGCTCCGTTCTTCTCAGCAACTCCCTTTTTGATGCTGAGGATGTTGTGACTCGGCCATGCCCTTCAATCAAGAGGCTCTGGGTTGGTGGGTCCAACAGTTTATAAGACATGGTTGTATCTGCACCCCAGGGGACAAGGTGGCTGAATTTCAATTGCATTCTCCTCCACAAACATATGTTTATAGTTTTTATTATACTATAAAAATAAGAAAAATATCAAAAGTATAGTATCTTATAAAATCTCATTATTTTAATATTTTCTTCCAATTCATATTTGAATGCATATATAATCTGTTAAATTTTAGGAAGGAATAGAGATTTTAAGAGAATAAGGTGATTTAGTTCCCATACATTTAAAAGTCTGTTCTTAATGCATAGTGTTCTTACAATACATAACATGGTATGTGAAAGATACATTATGATGATGTGCACCCTAGGGAGGTCACATAGTTTTTAAGGTAGAAGAGATTAGAGGTACATGACTGACTGAAGATCAATTCAGAAACATGTGTTCAGTTTTAGAGGATATACAGTCATGGTTGAACAATGGTTTAATCTCTTCAATAGAAGCTGTCCACAGAAATCTACAAAGCCATGTTTGCCACATTTCTACCAGAGGCAGATAGAATTTAGAGAGCTGGGATTGTGTTTCTTAGAAGTCAAGCTCTGTAGCACAGTTAATAGATTGTTACTTTTTGAAACTGCCTCATCCTACTGTGAAATAAAAGAGACAAAAAGGGAAACCCTATAATGGTCTCTTGTCAGCGAAGTCATGGAGAAGATTTTTGTTTTAGAATACATGATCTTCAACATCCCTTGCTAAAATTAATTCTATGAATTAATTTTATTTTATTTTCTGTCTGTAACTCATGTTTCTGGCATGATTTAGTTTCAATTTATGTCCATGTTTGCTGTAGAGATTGATCTTGGTTATCTTTATTAAAGGAAAGGTCAGTAGGTAAATAATGATATTAACAGTACAATGAGATTTTTAACACTGATCACCGAACCAAGCAAGAGATTAGCTAACCAAAGATGTAACCATGTAGCACAAAATCTGCAAGGTGAGAAGTCCACAGCCATGTAATTAGAGCTTTACTAAACTGAATCTTGGAATTTGAGCACAAAGACAAAAGAATTTAGCTTTTGTGGATACTTATATGTGATTTACGATTTACCCCAGCAATACGTATGTGAGTTACTCTAAAGTTGATAGTATCAGAGAGATGCTGCTGGTGAGATAAAGTAAAAGAACTGCAGAAATCACCTGGATTCTATGTTAGGCCTGTCAAATCCAAATTTCCATCAAAATTATTAGGGACATTTAAAAAATAATAAAAATTATACTCACAGTTGAGGCATACTCAAGAGAACATTGAATTTTGAGTAATTGGTCTTGGTTCAGTTACTTTTTAAAATGCATTACTTTAAAGAACTGATGTTACCTCCTTATTTGTAAAGTGGGGTTATAATAGTGGCTTACTAGGTCCATTATTAGAATTTAATTAAGTAAATGTGAAAATGCCTGGTACATGTCAGGACACTCAGTAAGTCTTAAGTGAGCCGGAAACTGTTAGCTAAAAAAAAAAAAAAAAGTATTTCTGCTTTATAAAAAATGAATTTTTAATCATTCTTGACATGTTTGTTTTAACATAAGCACCAGAACAGTTTGACTCCTTAAAAGGAAATGGTTTTTATTTACATGACGTTTGCTCAGCAAGGCGTTTATTGCCCATCCAAATCCTGCAATATCATTTGCATTACCACATCTCCTCCCTAATCTTTACCTGATTTTTCCTGCGGCTTGTATTCCATCTGATCCTGTTTTATTATTTCTTTGAAGTACAAGTACATTCTACTTTTACTCATCTTTTACCTCATCCAAAAACCTGGCCACATGAAGAAATGGGCTTTGATACAAAGATAAAATGAAATTCTGAATTATGTGAGGCATAGTTTTAGGCTTAGTTAAGAGGGAGAGTTCAATCATGTATTTTGTGTACATGATTTGATTTAACAAAGAAGAAAGGAAAACAAAAAAACAGTATTCTTATATTTGATTATACTTACTAAACATATCAAAATTTCCTATGTCGTTATAAATATATGTTTTAGAAGTTGCGTTGGAAACTATTGACACATCAATACCTACTAGTGCCACTAGTGAAACAAATGAATATTAATTAGCTCAAGTCTATTGGAGTTTCTTGACCTGAGGTAGCCTTTCCCCAAATAAATTTATGTATTTTGAGTTTATGTTTAGGCAAACAGCACCATTACTTTAAAGTGACAATTCCATGTTGAAGAGGGCATATTTTGCAGAGATGATGATTCTTCATATTCACAGAATGCGCACACATGGACTTTCATAAAATATGAATTATGATACCTGATTCACAAATGAATTTCAAAATCTTTAATGTTTATCTTTGGTGGGCTGTATATGATTAATAAATTAGTGAGACAGAAGTGAGTGTTTCAAGACTTTTCACTTCTAAATCAGAGGGACAAGAATTCAAATGTAGGCTCTGGATTATATTAGTTGTGCCCTAGGGCAAACTACTTATCTTCTGAGTCTCAATTTCTTTCATATCAAAATGTATAGTAATGTAATTTACCAAACAAACTTTCTAGATATTGATTTCTTCAACCTAAATAGCAGACAGAGAGGGAGACTCTAAAAGAAAATAATATTTACCTGAGAATGTTCATTGAAATTGGAATACACGTGCTATAGTAAACTATGTATGCATTCAGAGAGGTAATGAAAGGAAAAAAAGAAGTTTTTAAAGGAAAAATGAGGAGGACTATATAATTGCTTTGAGATAATTATCCTTGGCTACAAGGATCAATAGCAAGGGTGGTGCCAATCTGAGACTGGTCAGGCAGTTCCTGGGCAGATGTCCTCACAGATGTATTGTGTGTGTGTGTGTGTGTGTGTGTGTGTGTGTAAGGTTGCAATGGACTTTGTGCAAGATTGTGGTTTTGCAGTCTTTTGTGATGGTTCTTGTTATCAGGCATTCATGTATGCGAACCCTCCCTCCATGGTCTTTTCCAGCTCTCTTTCTCAGGGTTTTTAACACAACTGATTCCATTTTGATTCTGGCAACTTTCACAATTTAGAAAATAACTAAAAGGGCATGAGAAATAGTAGGTACTAGACATATTTTGCATTCCATCAACAGACAGGAACCAATTTATTTATTAATGATAATGCTTTCTCTAACTGTATTACATTAGGATTTATTAGCATGTTTTAAAAGGTAGTATAGCATAATTTTATAATATTATCACATAGTAATAGTTAAATTTATTAGATAACTTTATTGTATACAAAGTGACTTTACATACATTATTTCATTTGATTCCCAAAAAAAGCTCATGAAGTTAATTAGTAAAGTAAAAATAATTTCATCATTTTACAAATCAAAAAATACTGAAGCTTGTAAAGGGATTTGACTGAAATTACAAACATAGCGAGTGACAGAGTTAGGACAAGAACCCAGGTTTTTTACCCTCACATTTCATTGTTTTCATCAAAATATGCCATAGGATATAGTAATTTTTAACTTTTGGGAGAATAGTTTTTTAGTAAGAACGTTTCTTACATATGTTGTCAAGAACTTTCCATTACTGAGTTACAAAAAATTGATGATAGTATAACTAAATATAATCCATCTCTTCTTATTGCCCTTCTATATTAATAAACATTATGTTAATATCTTCCTCAGCTTTACATTCCAAAATAAATTTTCTATATAGACAACCTAAGAATTCTGTATTACTTTCTAATATGTGGCATAATATTCATGCTTGAATTGGTATTTACAGGTCAGTTTTCATGTTCATATAATGAGTCAGTTTGGTAATTGTGTATCAGAGCTCACAACCTAAAATGTGTGAAGTGATTTGAATTGAGATATTTAATTTGCAGGACAGAAAAATAGACAGGAAGGTGGATGTTGAATGCCTCCGTGATGGAAGAATCAACTCATACGTATACAACCAAGCAGACCTTGGTTCCCTTGTGCTGTAACAAAGTGAAAGGAACAACAGCTGCTTCACACACTGTGAAATAAAAGCAGGTTTTAAAGACAAAAAACTGAATATTAAAATTTTTCTTAACTTCCTTTTCCTCAGGAGAGGTTATTATAAATCTGAATGGCATGCCTATTTTGCACCATGTAGATCTTTACACTCATGATATTTTACATCTTTTAAGATTTATTATTAGAACTCCAAATTAAATAACTATTAAAAGTTCAATCATTATATAACCTGACAGTGGCCAAGGGAATTCTTAATAGCTTAAAAAGCTTCAGGAATATCAGCATATTAACATGCATAAAGCACTTTCTCATAGATGGACAAAAATAAGAGAAAGTTAATATTATACATATAAATTTATATTACATAAATCAACAGGCAAAATGTATATTCATATTTATAAATTGTCATTGTGATGGATAATCACTGTGATTGCACTTCATTTGAGGTTATTTTAGTAATCAAAATAAATTAAAAATTATTAAAACTGATTTGCCTGGGTGAGTCCCCAAGTATATTTATTGCTTTAGGTCAATTTCAGAGTTTCTAAAACATACCTAGTTAGGAGAACACCTTAGCACAAACAGGACAATATAAGTGAGAATTCTACTGTTGCACAAGCCATCATTCTACAGAAAGTTAAATTGAATATTTATTGAGTACCTATAATTTATCAGGAACTGTGCTATATTATTCGCCTACCTTTTTTCAATTTGCTTCTTATCTAACTCCTAAATTGTAAACATAATGCTTTTTGCTGGCTATTTACGGCTTGTAAGTAACTTTACATAAATTTGCTCAGCTTTCTTTCTTTGACTTATCTCTGACTACAGTCTCTAACTCCCTTTGTAGGGTGGAGAGAG
>NW_007734919.1:83469-84874 GCF_000696425.1 Galeopterus variegatus
CATACCTAGTTAGGAGAACACCTTAGCACAAACAGGACAATATAAGTGAGAATTCTACTGTTGCACAAGCCATCATTCTACAGAAAGTTAAATTGAATATTTATTGAGTACCTATAATTTATCAGGAACTGTGCTATATTATTTGCCTACCTTTTTTCAATTTGCTTCTTATCTAACTCCTAAATTGTAAACATAATGCTTTTTGCTGGCTATTTACGGCTTGTAAGTAACTTGACATAAATTTGCTCAACTTTCTTTCTTTGACTTATCTCTGACTACAGTCTCTAACTCCCTTTGTAGGGTGGAGAGAGGGGTTGTGGTAGCGGTCGATGACTAAATAAATTTGATTATGCCAAGGTTTGAATTCCAAAGGTTGGATGGTACTGCCTTTGTGTGGCAACCAGAAAGGAAATGAAAACAGCTCTAAATAAAACCCCTAGGGAACACGGAAGTTCACGTCTGGGAAACTGCAATTAACATGCAAGTTCAACTGAAAAAAAGAACAAAATCTGGGAAAAACAATAGCAAGGGTAGATTGATGCTAGATGAAATTGTGTTGGATTAGAAGCAGGTCAAAAACAAAAGCAAACACTGAGGAGGATTTAGGAAAATAATTGTTAATGGCATGAGAGTTTCAGAGACATTCATTTATTTGTTGTTGAGCATGCATTAATGAATGGATCGAGTTGGCTTATATGCACAAGATAGGATGATTTTATAATTTTAACGAATAGAAGTTGTAGAGCAGGATTTTAGTTTTATTCCATTGTTAGAAAGAGAAAAAACTAGATTTCCTTAGAAATAATAACAACAAGGAATAATATTTAATAATGTTACACCATTTCTAAGAGTTGTTGGTTAGCCATTTTATGGCCACAGTGTTGTGGGCAACAAAGATAAGCAGCAAGAACAATATGACAAATATTAGTCACTCAAATATTTCCATCATTTGATTTCTTTCTCTAATTTGTATTTTTTCTTAAAAAGTAGTCTTATGCAAGCTGGTATTGAGCCACCATATTTCAGTGCCTCTACTACTCTTTCTTTCTCCCTAATGTACATTCTCTATACCAAATAGGAAAATGATATATATCCAAATGTAATCAGTAGGGAAAACAGAAGAAACCAATGATTTGTGTTATCGACATATTGGTTAGACAGAACCTAAATAATAGTTTTAAGCTTAACATACTATTAGTTCTAAAATTATAATTTATTTAGTGGCATGGCCCAGCATCATGCCTCTTACATACAAAATAGTTTCTTATATTTCTCAATATATGTGATTTCTCATAAAAGTATATTAATTAACTCTGTCCTGGCTCTAGTTTAGTAGCAATAGTTCTTTTTAAAGGGGATTTTACCATTAGAATATCTTCCTCTCTTCTAGAATAGATCCTTTTTT
>NW_007734919.1:84968-85465 GCF_000696425.1 Galeopterus variegatus
GTAAAATTTCTGTCCCCCAGTGTACACAATTGTATAATCCCTTCCCCTTAAGTATGAACAGACCTGTGACTATGACAAAATATGTTTATAGAGTCTCAGAATGAGAGAAAATGTGGCAGAAACAATTTTGATGAGATAATGGCTGAAAATTTCAAGACTGATTAAAACAACAAATCATAGATGAAAGAAAATCTATGAATTCAGAGTAAGATTTAAAAAATCTATACGGTAACATAATAGTAAAATTGAAAACTAAAGGGAAAAAAAGACATCTTAACATGTCACTTGTAAAGCTAGGGCTTACAGACCCCTCGAGTCTGTTGCACAAACTGGGTCACAAACCCTCCACACGCAGGTCTGTGAGGGAGGTAATAGAAAAAAAAGGTCCTGGGAGCCATGGGTTTAGAAAAATGAATGGGTTTTATTCAGATCTAGGAGCAACCCTCCTAGTGGCTTCTCTGAGAGTTCTGAGAAGCACTGTGGCTCAGAGCTGTTAG
>NW_007734920.1:0-432 GCF_000696425.1 Galeopterus variegatus
CCGCCACGCTCCCAAGCGGCACACTGTAGCAGTGCGCCACCGGGCCGGCCCTATTTTTTTATTTTTTCCACTATCACTATATTTTTTCCACACTGTTACTACTAGTGGTAGTATATGTGTACTGGGTCCTAATTTTAGATATTTCTCTTACTATTGAATTTGCAAATAATTGATGACACTCTAATAATACATTATTAATGTTGACTCAACACTTGCAGGCACATAGAGATTAAGTAATTGCACTCTGTAACCCAAAAGGAACAGAAGGTGGAAGCACTACTTAGGTAATCAAGACTAATTGGTATGGCTACCATTTCTAGTAGCCCAAATGGAAATATTGGGATGAAAGACGAACCACAGAGAATGTAACCAAACTGTTACCAAGCAAGGATTCACTGCCCAGTGTACATAGAAGCCAATACATGACACTGG
>NW_007734920.1:2095-4111 GCF_000696425.1 Galeopterus variegatus
ATAAAATCCAGGTTTCTCAGGAGACACTTCCTGGAGCCAAGTAGCTTATTGTCTGATTTTACACATGAGTTTTGACCTCAGTGGGGGAGTTAATATAAACACACGTAATATATTAACTACTGCACAAACGCCTCCTTGTTCAGCTAGTATATATTCTATCACTATTCTACTGTCTAATAGAACCTTTGTGAGAAAATCTATTCCCTTTTGTTGGGCTGCTAGTACCAATGCAGTCTCCTTGGCAAGTAGTCCTAAAGTGAAAGAAAGGTTTCTGGCCATATGTTCATGGACCACTACATACCACAAAGGTGATATGGTTTGACCAAAGGAATATTCTGCTCCATCTTCCTGATATCCAGGTAAACAAGATCTTTTAATTCTAGAAAAAAGTTTTAAGGAACTAGTCCAATGCTGAGTTTCAGTGGAATCATGAATGGAGATAGGAGTAACCAAGTTCCCCAATAAGCAGTTTCTTCCTATTCTCCACCTGTCAAGGCATGGGTATGCTCAGATTTGGTCATTTGTCCCACAAACAAAGATGTCTTTCAGGGGCCCACATAGTTCCTGTCATATTGTAGAGACTGATTTTCTTCTCTTATGAATACTGTTGGTAATATTGGCAAACCAGGGGTTATTATAGGGTATTATCCAAAAAGTCTAATTCATTTTACAGATTGATAAAGGTGTTGGTATTCCCTCAAATTACACATGCACTGAAATCTCCAATGTTTGAATAGGTAGAAATACATGTTTACTGTTGCACTTCTATGGGACAAAGCATGGAAATGGTGGATCAAGAACTGAGTGGCATTTACTAAGCAACTAGTGACATTTTGTCCATTTAAGCTGTGATTATAGTGTTTTGTATCAGTGCATGCATTCCTTGAAATCATGGTCAGGACTTCCATGGGAGGGATTAAAAGAAGCAGGGAAGAGGAGGTGAAGAATCTTGGCTAAGTATTCTGACTTGGTAGTTTATACTTGGAGGCTTCTGATCATGAGTTACAACAAAATGAGACACCTTGGAGAAGTTTGTTAAATAATTGTGGGGTCTGCATGGTCCTGTACAGAAAATAGTTTTGAGTGACATATCCAACACTTAGTAAAGTTTCCTGACTTAGCCAGGGCCTAAGAAATTATTATTATTTTTTTCTCTCTTTTTTTTTATTGAATCATAATTGATTATACATATTTTGGGGCTTCGATATTGGCATATGTTGCTAAAATCAATATTATTAGGACATACATTATCACAAATCGTACTTATTCTTTATGCCTTTTGTCTAAATCTCTCCCTACCCCCCTGTCCCTCCCCCTCCCACCTCCGATAACCCTAGATTTCTTTTTTTCCTTCTGAAAGAGTAATGGTTACTCTGTTGATTTGTTGCCTGGATGATCTGTCCAGTGCTGAGACAGGTGTGTTCAGGTCCCCCACAATTATCATGGAGCAGATGCTTCTTTTTTCACTCTGGAGTGGGCTTTATGGAAAGAGATGTCTTCTTTTCTTTGGACTCCATTGGTAACTCTCCTTGTGTCAATGCAGTCAGGTGGCTGGTGGGCCATCTATATGGTGATTGTGTCATCTAGCTGCTTTTGTAGCAGCCATCGCTATTGTGGTGGCTGTGGTGGGCCATCCACATGGAAGTGGTGTTTTTGATATGCTCCTTGACTGGTTGTGGGAGGAAGGGTCAGTCCCTGGCTCCATACTTCAGGACTGCTGGTGAGCCCTGTGGCAGTGGTGGCATGCCTGGTTGCAGGAGCCTGAGAGATTCTTATCATGGTATTATCCTTCCAAACATGGGGGTGTCCCATATGTCACATCCCCAAAAGAATTGTTACTTTGAGGGTAAGAGTAAGAGTAGCCATTATCTACACACAAACTATCAATTACAGAACACACAAGATAAACTGTACAAGCAAGTTCTCTAACTATGAAGCAGGACAGGGAAATTCATCCATTATTTATCTTAGTGCTTTTTCTAGATAAGTATATTCAGGGACAGGGAAATTAGCACT
>NW_007734920.1:4428-5928 GCF_000696425.1 Galeopterus variegatus
GCTGGTGAGCCCTGTGGCAGTGGTGGCATGCCTGGTTGCAGGAGCCTGAGAGATTCTTATCGTGGTATTATCCTTCCAAACATGGGGGTGTCCCACATGTCACATCCCCAAAAGAATTGTTACTTTGAGAGTAAGAGTAAGAGTAGCCATTATTTACACACAAACTATCAATTACAGAACACACAAGATAAACTGTACAAGCAAGTTCTCTAACTATGAAGCAGGACAGGGAAATTCACCCATTATTTATCTTAGTGCTTTTTCTAGATAAGTATATTCAGGGACAGGGAAATTAGCACTAGGTTGCACCAACTGTCCACTCAGTGTTTGGGTCAGGGTGTTTGATGACTTCTGATGTGTGGAGGGCATGCTTATGTTTGGGGTTTAAGGAAAGGCCAAGACGAATCCTGATTTTGCATAGGAAAAAACTCTACCCAGCAGTGATGGAACCATGGTCTAACTCCCTTCATTTGATGGAAATAGACTCTGGCACAATGTATTAAAACTTTATAATTTTCCCAGTAAAACAAGTTCCTTCATTACTGGAAATTTCTCCAGAGATTCCTTATAAAGGAAACTCATTTTCTAATAATCGCCTAGCTACTGTTACAATATCAACTTTCCTATATGGGAAAGCCTTTATCCAACAAGAAAACATGCAAATGATTATAGATATACTCAAGCTAAATGAAGTCTGTCTATAACATTAAATGGTCCTGAGGATTCTGCTGTCTCCCTGGAATTATGTATTTGGCAAATCAATTATTGATTATGAACCATTTTTAGAAATTTAAGAACTGTCACCTCACCAATATTCTTTCATAATTGAATTGCCTTGCTTTTTTGTAGAGTTGTGGAATGCTTTTAACAATGAAATTTTAAAGACTCAAGGATGACCAGGCAGCCATCCAGGCCCTCTGTGAGTCCATGCTTACAATTGGATTTATATGCTTTACATACCAATTTTGTTTTTCCAAATCAGGTGCAGTGCACTGTTTATTACATAGGCCACCATAAGGAGTTGATTTGAATTAATCATAGGGAGTTCATTCAAATTGATAGTGAATTTCCTTTATATTCAGGTTCAGTTTTACAGGTATGAGCTTCAATCTTAATAATGGCAATCCATGATGGTAACAGGACAGCAGAAAGGAGTTCATCTATTTGGAGTCCATTTTTGATGGGGGTCCCAATAAAAAAAAGTGAGAAATCTTTATTGTTTTCATAACATGCCAAAGTTGTGTACTACTTCAAAATATATCTGCTATATGTATGAATATTTTTTGACTTCTTGTTAGCCACATGACAAGCTTGGGAGAGAGCAAAAACCTCTGCAAATTGAGCTAACTTAAATTGAGGAAGGGTTCCCTTCTCTGTTAACTCATTTTGGGTGGTAAAAGCGTACTCTGTCTAATATTTTCCTTCTGAATTTTTGGCATAGAATTCATCAACAAAAAGTATTAACTCAAGATTATCCAATGGAGTATATCATTAATTAAC
>NW_007734920.1:6087-6406 GCF_000696425.1 Galeopterus variegatus
TAGCCAAAGCAATCCTAAGCAAAAAAAAGTAAAGCCAGAGGCATAACACTGTCTGCCTGCAAATTATATGACAAAGCTATTGTAACCAAAACAGAGTAGTACTGGCATAAAAACAAACACTCAGATCAATGCAACAGGATAGAAAACCCAGGAATCAACCCACATTATTCCAGCCAACTGATCCTTGACAAAGGCAGCAAGAACATCCATTGGGGAAAAGACTGCATATTCAACAAATACATAATTCTGGGCCGGCCTGGTGGCGCGCTGCTACAGTGCACCGCTTGGGAGCATGGTGGCGCTCCCGCCGAGGGTTCGG
>NW_007734920.1:7406-61176 GCF_000696425.1 Galeopterus variegatus
GACACTAAGGGTTGCGATCCATTGCCGGACACGAAAAAAGACAAAAAACAAACAAACAAAAAAAACCATAATTCTTATTGTAAGTCACAATTTTCTTCATGCTTCAGTAATTTCAATAAGGTAAGATGGATAGCCAAGTAGGGCTAATTTCTAAGAATGAGGACCAGTGAGCCCCAAGGGGGCCCATAATAGATGGAAAAATCCAATGCCAAGTGAGACAGACACGTGTACTGGGAAGCCCAGAAGAGGTTATTGCAGTTGTCTTTTAGATAACTCTTTGGTCATTCCCATCACTGGCTCCTAAGGAATGTAGCTCCTGACTCCTAACCCACTTCACTCTCCTATCAGAAAAATAAAAGTATGCATTTGAAGGATGTTTTGCCAAGTAGCTTTGAGAAGCCAGCAATCTCCCTTTTTCCTCTCACAGTGAGGCCCAGAGCCTATACCAGACGTTCCAGGCAAAGCACAAGTGCCAGTACTATACCAGAAGTTTTAGGCAAAGCACAAGTGCCAGTGACTACAAAGAGAAGGGGGATGGTTCGAGAAGAGAGGAAGAATGGAAGAGATATTTTATGATTTACTAAGATATGAGCACTGGCACCTCAGTTTTTAATCTTAAAATCACTCTGTAATGTGTTATATATAAGTAAGTTGTTTTTCCTTTGTTAGATTTTTCCTAACTCATTTGCCACTGGTCTCAACACCCCAGAAGGTAGAAATAATTTTATTTCTGCAGCCTCAGGTTTTCTTCCTATAAATAGTTGGAGAAAAAAAGGGGAAAAATATTGTCTTTTCTTTATGAAGCCATCATAGGATTTGTAGCCACATAGCCAAAAAACTAGGTGACAAGAAATTGGGGAATAAAAACATCTGCAACCAAATGAGGGTTCTCGGAGGGTATTTGAAAATGAGAGCAACTGAGAAGATGAGAGTTGACAGAAGGAATATCAGCTCTTGACTTGGTACTGCTCTGATCATCTTTCTCATCAATTATTTACAGAAGGAAGATCTACATTAAAATTAATCATGAAATTCTGAATTGCTCCTTTACATTAATAATGAAACAACTGCACCAAATGCAAACAGACACCGATAATAGAATATAAAATAATGCTTAAATACTCAATGGGAAAAGGCCTGTTTAAGTGAAATACCAAGAGTCTAATTATTCTGCTATTGTGAGAGTTATTGATCCTTGAACCAGATTGGCGGCTGTTGGTATCTGTTTCATCTGCAGTTGTCACATTTAGAGCTACATACAGCTGTGCCCGAACCCTTGAAGATGAGGGAGTTTCAAGGTGATTTGAACCATAGTGAATGGTCCAATCACAATTCTGGGATGATGCATGGACCAAACATCTCAGCCTGGAAACCTGGCATGGCAGATACAAACTCTCAGGTGGAATGCTTCTCCTTTCCACCTTACTGCCACCCAGGACGAGCTTCACATACCATTTTATGTCTCACATATGAAGCCATACTTGGTCATCTCGGCACACAAGGACCTTCCCTTTTAAAAATTTCTACAACTTATTATTTTCCCTGCCACATTACAAAATTAGGATATGTGATATCTTGAAATCCTCGCTGCTATTGGAGCTAGATGTTTCTATTTCATCCTAGGACGTATTTGATATGGTCTCTATCCTAAGCACTTTCTCCATGTTGATTCAGGTTTCTAATAATCTTTCTTGACTGTGCATTAAAAAAATTCTGTAGTCCTGAAAATGGGCTTGAGGGTATTGGGGTTCATAGTAACACTGTCCCTCTGACAAGAATTTAGGAATCTGGAAGATTATTTGAAAGAAGAGGCAGAATGATGTGCCAGAAAATTAATAGAATTTCACACAAGAGGAGAAAAGTCTGACTTTAATCACTTACTATTTACGCAACTTGGTGTGAGTTATTTTATTACACTGATTCTTGTTTTCTTATTATGTAAAATGGGAGAATAACATCCTTGTCTGATCTCATAAGATTGTTTGAATTGCTAATCATTGAATGTATTACGCGTTATAAGAAGCCACTCCCAGCTACCTGAGATGTTGTTTGGCATAGTGGGCAAGGACATAAGCTCTGGGTCACACTATGTGGGTTTGAATACTGGCTCTGCAACTTCCTAGTATGACACTAATTTCTCAGTGGCTTAGTTTCCCAATCTGCGAAATAGGGATAATTAAGGCATCTCATGAGACTACCATGGGAATTAAATGAGTTCCCCTGTGTATATTACTTAGGACAGTTCGAATAAATAAGCACCAAGTAAATGTTGGCTATTACTGCTTTAGGAAATAAGTAAGAACATACTTATCAAGCTTTTTAAGTCGGTGCCTGGCATAGAGTTAAGGGATCGGTAGGTGTTATTACCACTGCTGCCGCTCCTATTCCAACAATGTTAAGAGACAGGCTAAGTACAGATTAATACCTGCAGAGCTGTGTTTCTATGTCCTCCCCAGTGGTGACCAGAGCCTAAAAATGTTTCCGTTTTTTTTATTTTTATTTTTTATTAACTGCTTTATTCACTCAATTATTTGAAAACATTCTTTGATGGAACCTGCTATTAGATGTTCTCTGTTTAAATCATGCACATTTCAACATGCCGAAGTCGGAAAACTTAAAATGTCCTTAAAAGCCATTCGTGGTTCAAAACATATGCCGAATGGAGAATGGAAGAAGAAAATGTAACATTTTATCCAAATCCAGAGGCACATAAAATTACATATCTACTTCCATTAGTTAGTAAGCAAACGTTTAGTGATAAAATCCTATAAAGGTGAGAAAAAGTGGTTGTGATGGAATAATTCAGAAATGCTTCCCAAAAGGTAAATGGTTCTTCTACCAGTTATGGCCCTTGTGGAAAATATTGATGGCCACCAGGCTAATCCATGGCTCAATAGAAAGGAATCTCCTGCATTGTCCGTGGCTGAAACTCTTCTGTGTTCATGTTTCTGCATTGCAGGTGGGAGCTGCAGGCTTTCAATCATGGTATGTGGGATAGTGAAATGATCCACAGGTGGATTGTTAACCAGGAGCAAGTTTAAAGATACCATAAACCCTTCTTTTGGGAGCTCCCATGTGCACCACATCCTAACTCATCTGTTTGTAGCAGTTGGAGTAGAGGTACAGGACTCTTGAAATAAACAAACAGAATACCTGCTCTTACCCAGAAATTTTACACCTACTCCCTGAATCATGCCCACAACCACAGCAACCACCTGTTAGAAGCATGTAAGTCAGGTCTGAAAATTCATCCTTGTTCTCCCAGGCAAGGTTGCCTTGCCACAGCTTGCTTCAGTGGAGAATTTGCAAGACTCACAACCAGTAATGGCTCAGGCTAGCCCCATCTACTGCTGCCCACCTCTCACTCTCCTGCAGAGCTGCAGCTGAGAAGACTGGAACAAAGAGAGTCAAGGACCCAGGGGTGTGATGGAGCCTCCATGTTACTCCTCTCACGTGTCTAGGCTGTGACTCTTCAGAGTAATTTAAAGCAAAGTTTCCCTAGGTGTGTGTATCGATATAATATGACAAAGAATGCTTTCCACAGTCCAGTGGTCCTATAAGTTTGGAAATTCTGGGCTATATGATGTTAAGTAGCTCTTACAATAGTGGAATTCCTCAGAGCTTGTTATGTATTAACATGCATTAAACTTTAGTACTCTAAAGGTATTAGCTTGTCCCTTGGCTTTTGTCCTGCATTTCAGGGTGTATCATCCAGCCAGAGTTAGGCTAAGTGTCAGCCAGATCCTACCTTGTGGTATGGCACAATGGGAGCAACTGGGAGACTCTGGTCTGCAGCTGGTTGGCCTGAGATGATTGAATAGCATGGCCAATGTGCTGCCCCCACCACTGAGCATGGGGGGCAGCCAAGGAGCCTAGCCAAAGCCTGGGAGGGGGAAGCATGAGGCCAGGCCAGAGAATCAGAGAAAGCTGTGTCCTCTTGGACTGTCTTTTCATTTGTGACACATGCTAGAGGACTGGTGTAAAGCAAAACCAAAGACAAGAGGACCCAAGAAGATGGAAAAGATCTGGAATATATGGTCTGACCCTCAAGGAGCCTTAAGTCAAAAGGTAAGATTGGTTATGAGAAACCATCAGAGAAGACTCTAAGAAAATGAATACTAGCAAAGAGGGTTTAAATCAATTTCTGGATTGTGTGTTCTCGGAGTACAAAGAGCCCATCTGTAGAAATTCAGAAAAAGAGAAGATGAGGAGGGCTTTATGCAGAAGCCCTTGAATAAAATGTGGAAGTCAGATTGACTAAGAGGTGAGGTAGTTGAAATATATATATAAATAAGTGTGTTTGATGAAATCATAACTAAGAGTGAGATTCGTTTAGGATGACTTTCATTAAGACAACTACCATGTGTAAGTTTGCTTTTTCTGATCCTCATGCATCCTGTATATACTACTGTATTTTTTTTCAACATCAGATAGATAACAATTTGAAAACTGAACTCCTGAGAGTTGTCCTCCTCCTTTTACCCATTTTTCCTGCAGTGTTCCCCATATCAATTAATGAACCCCATGTTTAAAGTTGCTTGGACAAAAGCATTAGAAGTCGTTTTTGACTCCTCCCTCATTCTCCACATCATTCCATCTGGAAGCCCTCTCTGCTTGACCTGCAAAATGTTTCCAAAATCTGACAACGTTACCCAATCTCATCTTAGCAACCCCTTTAAGCAACCACCAGATTTTTTTTCCATCAGCCTCCGAACTGGTCTCCCTATTTAAATCCTGGTTTATTTACTGTCTGTTTGCTTCACAACAGCCAGCATGAGCCTACTGAAACCTGTCAGACACTTTTCTGCAGAAAACCTTTCAGTGGGTCACCATTGCACTCAGAATAACAGCCAACCCTCCAACAAAGTCCTTTAAGGCTGTACAGAATCTATGTCCTTTCTATCTCTCAGATGTCTCCTCCCCTCCAACCCCTGTTTTGTTTTTGCTTCAGCCACCCTGGACTCATGCTATTCCTAGGATGCTTTGAGCACATTTCTAGTTCTTGCATAGGCTGATCCCTCCGACTGGAATGCTTTTCCTCAGATATCAATGTGATTTGTCCTCTCACCTACTTTAAGTCTTTGCTTAAGTGGCAAAACTTCAAGGAGGAACTTCCTTAACTATTTCAAATTGCAAACTTTTACCCCAGCATCCCTATTACCCTTTCCTACATTATCTCTTTCTGTAGCATTTGTTACCTTCGGGATACAATATGATTTAGTTATTTATTTTATTTTTGTCTGTCTCCATGCCCGAATGTAAACTCTGTGAAGGCAGGACTTTTGGGCTGTTTGCACACTGCTCCATTGTCAATGCTTAGAAAAGTGACAGAAACATAGAAGCTAATCTATAAATACTTACTAAATGAATGATGAATTAAATAAAATTTTGTTATTTGCATGTCTGTTTACTATTACATGAACTTCTAAAAACATGAAATATTCTATTTATTTTATTTTTTAATCATTCGCACTGAACATAGGGTTGGGCTCTCAGTAGACTCTTAATAATATTTTGGGCATAAATGAAGGGGAGAATGCTGAATTAACTTTAAGAAGTTAGTTCATTGGGCCGGCCCGGTGGCACACTGCTACAGTGCGCTGCTTGGGAGCGTGGCGGCGCTCCTGCCGAGGGTTCGGATCCCACATACAGACCGGCCGCTCACTGGCTGAGCGAGGTGCGGGCGCAACACCGAGGGTTGCGATCCTGTTGCTGGTCCCGGTCCAGTACGGGCACGACACTGAGGGTTGCAATCCATTGCCGGTCACGAAAAAAGACAAAAAAAGGAAAAAAAAAAAAAAAGAAGTTAGTTCATTTAGGGATGATTGGTCCCAAAGAGGCAGGTGGGACAAGAAAAAGGAAACAAACATTTGTTGAAGACCTGCCGTCCAACCTGTATATGTAAAAATAACCACTAGAGATAGGAATTTTTATGCCCAGGTAACAGATGAGACAGCTCAATATCCAAGAGTTCAAGTAACTTGTCTATAGTCACATAGCTTGAGGGGCAAAGTCCTTACACTCTCCAGTGTGTTACATGATGCCAGTATGAACTGAGGCTTACTCTATGCCAACCAACTATTGCTTTGAACAAAACATCCCCAAAGATAAAATATTTTTAAGCTTGCTTTAATGTTTGGATTGATCACCATTTCTTGACCTTTCTGTGTGGATTTTAGCTCTCTAGTGAAGGAAGTCATTTGTGTATTAAGCCAAATTTTAAATTTCATTAGGTAAAAGTTCAATTCTCTGAAAACATACAATTATTACTCAGTCTTTCCTGTTTCTCTAGTGATTTTACCTCCATCACCATTAAGGATCCTTCCTCAATTATATATTTGCATATTTAGTTATTAATGATTAAACTGAATCATTATCTTTATTTAATTTGCAATGACTTGTGGTATCCGGTAGCAAACCAGATGTGTGTAATTAAGTTGATACCACATGATATTTCAATCAGCAGCATGTGGGCTTCAGCCTTTCACATTAATGTTTCTCTTTGCTTTTCTCTATTTTTATGTCTGGTGGTCACTTTGTAGAAAACCTGACCTGGCAAAATTAAGGGGTTTTTTTTTGTTTGTTTTTGTTTTTAAATCTCAACTGATTTTTGAAGTTTTCTGTATCCATTCAGCTAGTCAGGAATGGAACAGTCATTGGTTCTGTATTAGAATTGAGTTACTTCTGGTTTGTGTTTGAATAACACATAAAAATTAAGCTCCTTTTCTAGTATACTCTCCCAAGCTCCATCAATCACAGACAAGAAATGAAGCCCTGAACAATTAAGTCTATTTGCCTGAGAATTACTCGCATCACCCCTTAATGCACTGCAGGTAGAAAAGTATTAGACAGTGACTCTTGATCATGATCAAGACAGTTATGCTGAAGAGAGGCATAAAAATAGAGAGAGTTGCTTTTTTTTTTTTTTTGTCTTTTTGTCTTTTTCCGTGTCCGGCAACGGATCGCAACCCTCAGTGCTGCCCCCGCACTGGACCAGGGACTGGCAACGGGATCACAGCCCCCGGCGCTGCTCCCGCGCCTCGCTCAGCCAGTGAGCGGGAACCGGTCTGCATGTGGGATCCGAACCCTCGGTCGGGAGCGCCGCCGCGCTTCCCAAGCGGCGCACTATCCAGTGCGCCACCGGGCCGGCCCAGGGAGAGTTGCTTTTAATTACACTTGAAACAGCTGAGATCTGACCAGAGCATTTCCCTGGAAAAAAAATAATTGAAATTAAATAGACCATCTGTACTATCACTGATTGGAGAAAAGGAGTAAAATCCAATTTAATTTTACAAGGTGACCATGGAAGCAAAAGCATTGTGAAGAAGCACCTCATTAATAATACGAATAGAGACCATCCAACTTTATAATTATTTCTGTTTTCACAGACTTCGTGAAGAAAAAAAAAAAAGTGCTTGATTTTGTCATTGGTAACTTACTTTCTCCATGACATTGCCATTTTTCTACAAAGGGTTGAGAGTGCTTAGACAAAGCACTAGTTGGTGGGTCATCTCAGGGAGTGAGTTGTCTCAGGGAGGTCAGAAGATGAGCTAGAATGAAGACAGTAGAAATGAAACTGCCGCAGAATTTTTAAGCAAAGTTGAGAAGGGATATCAATAGCAAGCACTGAGTCTAAAAAGCATATTGAGATTATAAAAAGAGGACAATGGAACAAAACAAAAGAAAGATGTAGGGATAGATTTTTAAAAAAAATCTAGATATAGATTAAAAATAACAAAAGCAAAAAAACCGTATTTTTTTTCATGCCAGTCATTATATTAAATACATACATTAGCATATGTTAATCTTCTGAGGAAATTCATGAGGAATATATGTATATGTTAGGAATGACCAATTTATACTTCAGTACTATTGGCCAACTTGTGTCTCCTAAAGTTTTCATGTGTTAAAAACAATTCCCACTGTGACAGTGTTAAGAGGGTAGGAAATCCTGTAATGGTAATTGAAAGATGAGGACTTTAAGAGGTGATTTGATTGTGAAGATTGTACCTTTGTGAATGGATTGATTCATTCATGGCATGGTTCTGATGGTTTTATAAGAAGAGCAGAGTATGCAGAGTAGGTCTCTCTTGCTCAAACCATTTGCCTTGTGACACCCTGAATTGCTGTCAAGAGTCACTACCCACCAACAAGGCTGTCACCACATGTGTTCCCTGGACTGTGGACTTCCCAGCCTTCAAAACTGTAAGGAATAAATTTTATTTCTTTGTAAATTACCCAGTGTCAGGTATTTTGTATATGCAACAGAGATGGACTAATACATTCAGGAAACCAGGTATTAGAGAAGCTAAATAATTTGCCTAAATGTCATGCAGCTCTTGAGTAGCAAAACCAGGAATCCTCTCTAGATTTGTTTGGTATACAAGGGCATGTTCTTTTTCAGTATTTTAAACTATCTGTCAATCCTGGAGATCCTGAGAAATTTTCATGAACACTATTTAGGTGATCATGATTTTTGTTAATTTTTGGAAGAGTATACTGAGATTAGGTAGGTTCGTTTGGTTTAAAGATACATGATTAGAGATCACAAATACAAAGATGTTTATAATTGGAGCATCTCAAAGGTTAATTTAATATTTGAAAATAAATCGATGCATCACACCACACCAGTAGCATAAAAACAAAAAAATACACGATCATCTTAACAGACACAGAAAAAGTATTTGACAAAATTCAGCACCTGTTCATGATAAAAAACATTCAACAACCTAGGAACAAAAGGGAATTTCCTCAACCTGATAAAAGGATATACAAGAAAACCAGAGCTAATAGCATATTTAATAGTGTAATACTAAATGCTTATTCCCTAAGATCAGAAATAAGGCAAGGATGTCTAATCTTGTCATTTCTACTAAACATTGCACTAAAGGTTCTAGGTAAAGAAATTAAGCAAGAAAATGAAAAAAGGCATCCAGATTGAAAAGGAATTAACAAAATCATCTGTATTTTCAGCTGATATGATCTTGTATACAGAACACCCCTAAGGAATTCACTAAAAACTAGTAGAACTAATAAATGAGTTCATCAAGGTTGCAGGATATGAAATGATTATATTAAAAAATTGCATTTCTATACATTAGCAAAGAGCAAACCAAAAATAAAATTAAGAAAAGTATTCAATTTACAACAGTATCAAAAAGAATAAAATGCTTAGGAATAAAATAGACAAAAGAAGTTTAAAACTTTACTCTAAAAACTACAAAACATTGTTGAAAGAAATGAAAACAGACCTAAAGATACCCCATGTTCATGGATTAGAAGAGTTAATATTGTTAAGAAAGCAATACTCCCCAAATTTATGTACAGGTTTAATTCAGTTGTATCAAAATCCCAGAAGACTTCTTTACAGAAATTGGAAAACTGATCCTGAAATTCACATGGAAATTCAAGAGACCCAGAATAGCCAAACCAATCTTGATAAAGAAGAACAAAGATACAGAACCCACTCTTTCTCTTTTCAAAACTTATTCCAAAGCTACAGTATTCAAGATAGTCTGGAACTGGCATAAGGATAGAGAATTGAGAGAAGAAATAAACCCTAACTTTTTCTTTTTTTTTCCTTTTTGTCTCTTTTTTTGTGACCGGCAACGGATCGCAACCCTCAGTGTCACGCCCGCACCGGACTGGGACCGGCAACGGGATCGCAACCCTCGGTGCTGCCCCCGCACCTCGCTCAGCCAGTGAGCGGCCGGTCTGTATGTGGGATCTGAACCCTCGGCGGGAGCGCCACTGCACTTCCCAAGCGGCGCACTGTAGGAGTGCGCCACCGGGCCGGCCCTAAACCCTAACTTTTAGAGTCAATCAATTTTCAGCAAAAGTACAAGACAATTCAATGGGAAAAAAAACATTCTTTTAAAATATGATTATGGGGGCTGGCCCGGTGGCGCACTGGAGAGTGCGCCGCTTGGGAGTGCAGCGGCGCTCCCGCCGAGGGTTCGGATCCCATGTGGAGACCGGTTCCCGATCACTGGCTGAGCGTGGTGCGGGCGCAACACCGAGGGTTGCGATCCCATTGCCAGTCCCCGGTACGGGCGTGACACCGAGGGTTGCGATCCCATTACCGGTCAGTAGAAAAGACAAAAAAGGAAAAAAAAAATGATTATGGGACGACCAAATGCCTGTATACGAAAGAATGAACTTGAACCCATTCGTACACCACATCACATACAAAACTTAAACAAAATGGATCAAAGACTTGCATAAAATTACTATATATATCTATAAAACTCTTAAGAAGAAGGATAGATTTAAATCTTTGTGACTCTGGAGTAGGCAAATGGTATGACCAAAAGCACAAGTAACAAAATATTTAGATAAATTTGACATTATTAAAATTAAAAGATTTTATGCTTCAAAGGACACTGTTTCAAATCATATATTTCATAAGGAACTTGGATTTAGAATATGTAAATAACTATCATAATTCAGTAATAAAAAGACAACCCAATTAAAAAATGAACAAAGGATTTGAATAGGCATTTCTCCAAAAAAGATATCCAAGTGGCCAAAATGTGCATAAAAATATGCTCGACCTTAGTAGCCAGAAGGGCCATACAAATTTAAGTGACAATGAGATGCTACTGCATACCCACTAGGATAGCTATAATCAAAAAGACATATATTAATAAGTGTTGGTGAGGATATGGAGAAATTGTAACCCTCATTTATTTGTGGTGAAATATAAAATAGAGCAGCAGCTTTGGAAAACATTCTGACATTCATCAACTGGTTAAACATAGAGTTACTGTATGATGTGGTAAATCCGCTCTTAGATATATCGCCAAAATATATGAAAGTACATGTCCTCACAAAAACTTTATCACAAGTGTTCATGGCAGCATTACTCATAATAGCCCCAAAGAGAAAATAATCCAAATGTCTGTCAACTGGTGAATGGATAAATAAAATGTAGCATCTCTATACAATGGAATATTATGCAACAATACAAAGGAAATGAAGTACTGATACATGCTGCAACATGGATAAGCCATGAGAATATTATGCTAAGTGAAAGAAGCCAGTCACGAAGGACCACATATTTTATGATTCCATTTCTATTAAATTTCCAAAATAGGCAAATCTATAGAGATAGAAGGTAGACTAGGTGTTGCCTAGGGTTTGCTGGGACAAAGGGAGTAATGGGTGATGGCTAATGGCTGCGGTGTTCTTCATGAGCTAATGAAAAGTTCTAAAAAAGGTTGTGATGATGGATGTACAACTTTGTGCATGTACTAAAAGCCATTGAATTGTACATTTTAAATGGATGAATTGTATGGTATGTGAATTATATGTCAATAAAGCTATTTTTAAAATAGCAATTCTAACCACTTTGACACAAATAGTAATGTTCTACAGATTTTATCATTGTGGGTTGGTTTTTCCCTTTGAGACCAGTTGTTCCTTAGAAATAACACTATTCCTTCTTTGCTCAGCTCTTTTTCTGTTCAGACCCATGGCCTAGGACATCGATCTCCATTTCTTAAAAGTGATTCCTATTTTACCCAAAGAACTCAGAAAACAAAAAAGAGATAACATTGAGAGGATATGTGTGGGAAGAGTTAGTAAATGTTTCATGGGAAATTAGCCCTTTTTAGAAATTAAATCTCCAGGTTAAAAGATTTTTCAAAAGTTATATTATTTATCCCATTTATTCTCTCCTGAATCATTGTTGGAAGATGCTAACTTATATCCCCATCACCAATTGACCATTTAGTGGTTTATGTTCACCTCCCAATGCATTCTATTCTATTTTTCACAATTCTATAGGATAGTTCTTCCTTACATTGAACAGCAATTCCTTTCTTAATAAGTTGAAACTTAAATTCTTCTGTTTTTATCCCTCTGGGCCAATAGATCAGTCAAATTTCTTCTTTCATCATAACTACCCTTCATTAATTTGTAAGCATCTATCATGCCCAGAAGCAAAGAGTTTAGGTGGGATGAGCACAGACGTTTGAACAGATAGATGACTATGGGACCTTGGGCAAATTACTTAACATCTCTGAGTTTCATTTTCACATCTATAAAATGACAAAAATAAAACCTACCTTGTAGAATTCTTAATGAAATGTGTTGGATAGCTTTTAAGTGCCTAGCAGAGACAGGAATTCTAAAACATTAGTTTCCATCTCTTCGCTGTTGGCTGCTTCCACTTTTCTCCAATGAACTTTTCAACTGTTTCAATGATCTGTAAAGTAAAATATGTCTAAGCAAAATTCATAGTCTAAGTAGGGAGTGAGCAGAAGGATACCTCTGACCTCAAAGAGATTTAGGAAGCCTACTTTTGTTTTTCATGGAATAACATGCTTTTAATTATTTTTAACCTTTAAGTTTTTAAAGATGTAACCAACCCGGTGAGGGTGGTAGGGGACATTTTTCAACATTTGTAGTGTAAATCAAATTTTAGGGTTTTCTTTGGTGTAAAAAAAAGGCTCTTCACTGTTTTCCCACAGTGCAAAAATTTTCTTTCCATGTTTTTACCCTGTATTTCTCTATTCAATCTTGGCTGCTACAATCAGACGGACAGAAAGTGTGAGGACACTTTATTCTTGCATCTTAGGTGGAGGAAGTCTACTTTGTAGGGGATTCACAGTGCAACAGTCCCCCCTTATCTACAAGAAATATGTTTTAATACCCCCAGTGAATTCCTGAAACCACGGATAATACTGAACTCTACATACACTATATTCATTCCTATACAGTAACAGATGGAAGGAAGCAGACGGCACAAGATTTCATCACACTACTCAGAATGATATGTGATTTAAAACTTATTAATTGTTTATTTCTGGAATTTTTCATTTAATATTTTCTGACCACAGTTGGCCATGGGTAACTGAAACCATGGAAATCAAAACCACATGTAAGGAAGGACTAACAGTATTTTGATTGTTATAAAGGCTGGACATGTGCCTGTCCCTCCTCTGGCCATCCATAAAAAATGCTTATTTTGCAAAAAAATACTATAACTCATTCATTTGGCTCAGAAACAGAGATTACTTCTCTCTGAATTCTTTCTCAGCCCTACAGAGTTTGCATTTTAAACTTACTTACTTTAGAGTGTTTGCCTTCCTCGTGGTTCTTGCCTTTATTCTTTTATGGGCAAGAATTTATTCTAGAAACAAAATTGCACTGATAGTTTGGCTACAGAGTTCAGGATATCCAGGCCTGATTGCATCAAATTTTTAAGGATAGAAAGAAGCTAACCTTTTCAAGAACGTGCAGTGAATATGTACTTGGTTAATGAATCAGGAAATCTAATTTCTCATCCTGGCTATGACACTAAATGACTGGGATCCTGGGAAAGTCACCACTTTTGAAGAATAATATTAATTTATTATATGGAGATCATTTATTATATAGAATTTTAAGTTAAAACCTTCAAATCTTTCACATCCTTCTAACCCCATCTCTATTTTAGGATCGGTGACTTTATCCATCTGCATAATAGCTATCCTTTCTTCTCCTCAAGATTAACTTGTCCAAGACTGATTCCAGGCAGACTTCTTGCCAGAACAGAAGTTAGCTTCCTGCAGAGCTTCCTGGAAACCTGCCACAGTCCCAAATTGTGATGGATGCCCCAAAACCCTCTCAGGGGGTCTGCACCATCAATATTATTTTCATAATAATACTCAGACATCATTTTCCTTTTTGACTCTCATTCTCTCACAAGTGCACAGAGGAATTTTCCAGACACTGCATGGCATGTGATAACACAACAGACTGAATGCAGAAGCATATATGGAAAACCGGGTGTCTTCCAATAAGTCAGATACAGAAGATATTTGCAGAAATACAAAACAATACCACTAATTTTTCTTTTTGCTAAGTTTTTTGTTTTGGAAAATATATTTTTTTTATTAAAAATAGTTATTGTTTAGGCTAACATGTATTATTTTTAAATAAATTAACAAATATTTTTTTTAAAATTATCAGCTTTAATTATTTCTGGCATGGCAAATATTACCCATATAAATATAACCCATATAAGCATGTATTTTATAGTTTTCAATAACTTTTAAGAATTTAAAGGGGCCCAGAGACCAAAAAGCTTGAGAGCCCTGGTCTAAGGCAATCAATCCTGATATAGTGCTGAGATGGTCTATCAGGGCAAGGAGCCAATGGATCACTACATCCTCAAACCAGAAGCCTTGGCTACAGCTTTTGCTCATGCCAGAGAAAGGGTTAATGCTTCTTCCAGATTCACTACATCCATATGCGCTGCCCCAAAATGCAATGGTCAGCAGAAAAAACTTTTATCTGCTAATGCTCCTATCTTTGAATTTCCACCAATCAACCTATTCCTGTCAAAGTGTGTGTACTTCCTGCCATTCATACTTATTCATTCAGCATCATTGATTCAAAATTTTTGTTAAACAGACATGTACCCAAACATAAAACCGAGTGAGAGGTTCTGAAAAGTAGGCGAGTTGAAAAAATGTGAGTAACACATGTCTCCTCTATTTATACTCTAGAATTTCAGATTTTTCTGTTTTATATATGGAGCCAAGGAGAGTATTCATTGGCCATGCAAAAGTTTAAGATTGCAAGCCCTTTTTATAATGCTCTGGTTACCCCATGTCTCAGGGATGGTTACCATGTTATGTCGGTAAAAGGAAGAATGGGAGTGTTGCTTAGAAAACTTGACTCTTTGTCACAATAGCAACCTCTAATTTGTTTATGCCTGCTAATATTTATGTCCTTACAGAATCCATGAATATACTAGCTCTGGTTTGGCCATGTGACTTGTTTAGGCCAATGGGACAATAGCAAATAGGATGCAAGCAGAGGCTTGAAGTTTTCACTCTTAGGCTTGTCCTTTTTTGCTGCTCTGAGACATCCAATCTACCACCACGTAAACAAGTGTGGACTAGCCAGCTAGATGATGAGACACACCTGACATGTGCCTCAGTGACACTGATGACCCCAGCTGAGAGCAAGTCAACTGCCAGATGTGTGAGTAAGGACATTCAGGACCAGCCATCTTTTAGCCATCCCACAAGCTGACCACAGATACATGAGCAAGCCCAGATACAATCCTTGTCCACACCAGACCTGCCTAGTGGAATTGTAAGTCATATAATTGGCTGCTGTTTTAAGCCTCTAAGCTTTGGGTTGACTGATCATACTACTGTACATATTTGATACTGAAGTTTACTGTAATTTTAATACTTATTAAAGTCCTTGTGAAAACTTTGATTTAGGTTTAGTCTGTCACATTACCTGACTTCTATCAAGGAAGCAAAGGAGCCAATAAAATCTTTCAAGATTTTACCCTTAATTTGTGTTACCCCAGAACCTTAGAAGCTGGTGATGTAAATGTTTTGGTGGGGAAGGCTGCGGGGAGGCTGGGTGTGTAATGCTAGAGTTTGGAGCAGGTGAATTTGGTTAATTGTAACAACGTTCTCATTCTGAGCCGCAGTTTTCATAAACAAATAGATTGAAGGACTGAAATGTTCATTTTGATTTCACTGGAAAATTTGAAAGATACTCTCTGCTTCAGTACAATAAATAATAATGACTTAATCACATGAAGATTCCCTAAGCATATAGAGATAAATAGCTTATTTGGGGCATCAAACTGGTAGCAGAACCTGAAGTATTTATTAAAAGGCAAAATGCAGCTGTTAGGAGTGAATTGGTAGCAGAGATTCAGGCTGAAGATTCAGCTGAAGGAACCACAAAAGCCACTTAATGAAGTCTTCCTTAGGGACATTTGATGAGTGTCAGGCGCAGCTGGCAGCTGTGTGTGGATGTCCAGAGTGATGAGCATAATTAGTGCCAGTTACTTTACCCTGGGCCTGATAGAAGTCTCTTTAGATTAAGAACAGCCATGCACCTTCTACACTATGTGCTTGGGCTTAGAGTTGGAGAGAATTGGAACTAGATCTTAACTTCATCACTTACTTAACGTATGACCTTCTCCAAGTCATGCTTTATAAAATGGGCTAATAAAAATACATGCCTTTCAAAATTGTGAGAATAACATAAGCCAGCCCCTTCTTTTTTTTTTTGTCATACTACAAACTATTTATGTAATGAAAATGTAATCTTTCACAGCCACATTATGATCTTTGAGGGCACTGTGTCTTTGTGGCTCCTTCTTCCATAATCACATATGCAAACATGTTTTATGACATAACTACTATAAAGACAAATGTAATCTTTGAGCTTAAAGGTGAATTTTTTTTATTCTGATGTCATTAAGATTTCTGAGAATATATAATCAAATTCGTATGTTCTGGTTTTCAAAGTAATATACATTTATTACATGCATTTAGAATATACAGGGAAAAAAAAGAAGAAACCAATCAAAATTCCACAGAGATATTGTTAACATTTTGGACCTTTGCATTAAAAAATATTTTTAATGAACTTCTTTGATCATTTCAATATTTGTATCTTTAAAATCCTAGAAGAAAAATAATATTAAAGTAATTTAATTTGAAAAAAAAAAGAAATAAAAACATTTCTGTGGGACCTTGAAAATATTCTGGGTCCCAGGCACAATTCTTACGGTGCCTAATGAATATATCAACCTTGACTTCTTTGTTTTCTGTAGCTGATCTAAAATTCCTTATCATTAGCTCTCCCCGCCTCCCTGCCCCTCCTCCCATAATCACACTGTTGAGTAGCAATAAGACTACTTCAACCTCAAACTTACAAATTATCTTCTCCTTTTACAGGTCAGTCCCTTTTCAACAAATACTCTGTCTATGGAAAATTCATCTTCTCAAATGGGCTCTTCCCTATCCTTTTACTCTCTCAACATCTTGACATATGTCCCTAGAAATTCTATTGTTGTTTCCCTGAAGCCAGAGGATGATGGAAGTCATGGTCTATTTAGTTTCTCTGCCAGGATAAAACACTACTTGGATGCTCCACAGTCTCTTCTGGATCACCCAGCTCTCCTCAGCATTCACTGACAATTCATACATGTGAGGTTTGGCAGTGACTCCCATTTGGTCCTTAATCTGAAGGGCACAACTGGTAGCCCTCAGCCTGGGGTCATTTGGCTTTCACTGTGGCCACCACACAGCAATGCCTCCATACTCAGATCCTCAGTCATCTTCGACTTACATGATGGAATGTTGAAATCATATCCATGTTTGTGCCATGTTTGGAATGTTTGTATTCCCTGCAAAACTGATGTTGAAACTTAATCCCCAGTGTTAAGAGGTGGGGCTTTTAGGAGGGATTAGTGCCTTATAAAAGGGCTGAAGGGAGCTAGTTAGGCCCTTTTTGCTCTTTCATTCCTTCTGCGATGTGAGGACACAGCATTCAAGGTGCCATCTTGGAGGCAGAGACCAGGCTATCACCAGGCACCTGACCTGCTCACACCTTGATCATGGATTTCTCAGTCTTCGGAACTGTGAGAAATAATTTCTATTACTTACAAATTACTCAGTCTCAGGCATTTTATTATAGTAGCACAAACAGATTAAGATAGTGTCCTTGCTACTCAAAGTGTGGCTTTTGATCCCACTGCATACCCTAGGAGCTTATTAGAAACATACAAATTGAAGCCTTACCCTAGAACAATTCAATAAGAATCTGCGTTTTAACAAAAGATCTAGGTAATCTGTATACACGTTAAAGTTTGAGAACCCATACATTAAAGTTTGTGCCACATGGGAGTGGGAGAGTATCAATACAGTTTCTTTCTGTGTCTGATCATTTTGTGTTCTACTCTGCAGCAGTTGCCCCCAAATTTCCAAGCGAGTCCTCTACCTCCAGAGTCCCAAACAGAAAGGAAGGTGGAAGCCTCTCTACTCCAAATTTCACATATTGCCACATCAGAACTTGGACCTGCAGGCAGAACTTCGGGACACACATTTTAATACCTGCTTCCTTAGCTTCCTGCATCAAGTTCCCCTGGATTCTGGCTGCACTCTAAAATTAGTACCAATTTGGGGGTACTAATTTTCATTTTCCAAATATAGCTTGCTTTCTCAGTTTTCTATTTCAGCCTGATTCTTTTACAAATACCATTCAGCATGAGTCTACTTGGGTTCATTATTCACCTGGTCTGGTTCTAGTTTGCCAACATCCCACAGGAAAGGATATAATAAAAACAAAAGCAGAAATGCATAAATTAGAAAACAAAACACTAAAATGGGTGAACCATTAAATATATTCAAGATCTGGCTCTTTGGGAAAAAAAATCATTAAAATACACACACTTCTGACAAATCTAAAAATAGAAAAAAGAAAGTACAAATAAAAGAGAAACTGAAAGGGGCTATAAAGCATACAAAAAAGGAGGTAAAATTACATATACTGTCCATTATAAATTTGAAAATTCTAACCAAATAGTGTATTTTTCCCTGTTAATAGGTTAATATAAATTAACAAAATAAGATCAAGTCAAAAAACTCATGCAAAATGTTTTAAAGATTATCAAAAAATTATTTCTAAGTCTTTTTGGATCAGATGTTTTTATTGTGGAGTCTTTCAAACTTGTGGATAGCTAAATCCCATGCTATATAAATCTACTTTTCCAGAAAATATGAGATAGGTAAAGTCACTCAATTTATTTCATGAAGCAAAGATAAATGATTTCAAAACATTATAAAGATGGCACATAAAAGAAAACTGTGGATCAAAGAGACTTATAAGTATTCAAAATAAAATGCTACTGGATCAAATCCAACAGTGCATCAAAAGAATAATGCACCAAAAAAAGTAAGATTCATCACTGAATTGCAAATATGATTTACTTTAGAAACTAAATCATGTAAATAGGTCAAAAAGTAAACTTCACAACTAATTATTAAAAATCATATGATAAATTTCAAATCATTCTCATAAAAAATTTAGAAATATAAACATTGCTCTGAAATATTTTAATTATGACATCTGTCTGAAAGTAATTACAACATCAAAGTTAAAGGAGATATACTCAAGACATGATCACTAAAAAACAAGGATAAAACATGCACCATTATTATAAATGAAATATTATATACATATAAAACTATTCATAATGTACACATAAAGCTCAAAGAAAAATAAACATTTCATACACACAATAAGGCATAGGAAAAAGAAAATGACCATTTTCATTAAGAGCGTCTGATGTGGATTGATTGGATTGTGTCGCCCAAAGTACATATAATAGAAGCTTAATTTCCACTGTAACTGTTGAAGGTGGGAAATCCTATTATGGTAATTGAAAGGTGGGACCTTGAGGAGGTGATTAGATTATAGGACCATGTTATAGTGAATGGATTAATAATGGTGGTCAGGGGTGCAGTCCTGAGGGCTTTTAAAGGAGAGCACGTGAGAATCTCTCTCTCTCTCTGCTCTACCATTGTCTGCCATGGGAGACCCCTGCAATGCTGTAAAGCCCCCACCAAAGAAGACCCTCACCAGATGTGTTTCCTGGAATTTGGACTTCCCAGCCTCTGAAACAAAATAAATAAATTTCGTTTTCTTACAGATTACCCAGTTCCAGGTATTTTGTTATAAGCAACAAAATAGGACTAATACAGGGTCATTTTCTGATTTGATTTCCCTTTTGGCCACCCTTTTTCACCAGTGATAGAAACTATCCTGAATTTTATACTTACCATTCCCTTGATATATTACTAAACAATGTGCTGGTTAGTTTTGTATGTGTCCTAGGTTTATATAAATTATATCATATTGTACAAATTATTTGTAATATACTTTTAAACTCATTACTGTAAGAGTCTCTCATGCTGATAGTCATAGCTGATTATCTTTCATTTTCATTATTGTTTACTATTGTTCACTAGGAGCCACAATGTACATTCCCTTCTGTAGATGGATATTTGAGGTTATTCACTTCTGGTGTTTATTTGATGGCTTTTTTGTGAACATTATCATGTAAACCTCCTGGTACACATTACATAAGTATGTCTGCCTAGACACGGTGCTGTCCAATAGAATTTTCTGACATTATGAAATGTTCTATAAATCTATACTGTCTAAGAAAAGTTAGGGCAATTGTATTTACTATCATTATACATATATCTGGATTATTTTCTCTGTTTTTTCTTAAAGAACTATGATTAAAATGTCATTAGGTTTCCTCATTCGAGTCCCCATGTATCTTAAAATCTAATTCATAGTTTCCATTTTTACCTTATTTTTTTGCCTTGCCTTTTATATGGTCATTTTCCCCCCGCTTTCTTGCCATCTCTTGGACTAATATGATTGTTCTTTCCTTCATTTCTTCTTTTTCCTCTCTCTTTTTCCTGTTTATCTATTAAGTGGCTATCTTTGAGATTTTATCTATTCTTAATTTTTCAAAATCTAAAATTGATTCATATATTTTCTGTACTTCTAAGCAATAAAATGATTTAAGAATTCTCTAACTTTGATTAACCTACTCCATTTTCATAGTTTGTTTCTTTGATTTTTTAGTATGCAATTTAGTATTTTAGTGTACTTTCACCAATTGTCTTTAATTTTGTAGAGCTGAATTAAACTAATGAAATATAATTGTATTATTATTTTTTGCATATCATTGGTATTATTGTAAGATTCTATTGTTTGATGAGCATCAAGGAAAACTTTTCATTCAGCTTGACTTATATTTAAAACTCAAGATAGCTGAATATACTCATGAAAACTAAAATGAAAATTTTAAAAACTTGTTTCCACTGATCCCTAAGAATTAGAAAAAAATCCTATTAGAAATTGTAATGCATATTATAAGCTAATGAATCATTAGGAGGACTTCAGGATAATTAGTCTGTAGAAAACAAAGGCACATTCTGATTGGCCTTGTCTGCAATACTATTTGGGCCTTTATAAGATCCCTGTACTTTCCATGATAATGCAGTCATTTGCAAAGGTTCAGTAAAAATATGTCTTTATTTCTACCAAGACCTAATTGTATAAAACCAATTTATAACCATGACCATGCTAGAAATGTCACATTTGACAGTAAATTACATTAGATAGGACAAGCCTGCTATTCAGGAACAAGGACTTCACTTCTTATGTGGAAAGGATGCTTACAAAGTCCATCCAGGATATTGGTCCAGTACTATTCTGTGCTTTGGAATTATACTTGATAAAGAATGTCAGTTTTGGTAGACCATAAATTTTGGTATACTTGGGTATCTTAGTCCATTTTCTGTTGCTATAACTGAATACATGAGAGAGGTAATTTATTTTTTTTTAAAAAAAGGAAAGAAATTTATTTGTTACAGTTCTGGAGGTTGAGAAGTCCAAGGTAGGAGAACCACATTTGGTGAGGTCATCATGCTGATGGGGACTCTCTGCAGAGTCCCAAGGTGGCATGGAGCACTACATGTAAAAGGTGCTCACAAGAGGCAGACAGACTGGCCTCTAAAACAGACCCACTCTCTTGATAACTAACCCACTCTCTCAATAACCCATTAATCCATTAATCTGTGAATTAATTAATCCATTCATGAGGGCAGAGCCCTCATGACCCAATCACTTCCCAAAGGTCCCACCTCTCAACACTGGGAACTCACATCATTGGGACTGAGTTTCCAACACGTTAACTTCTGGGGGACACATTCGAACTATAGCATTGGGGAATCTCAAAAAAGAGTATGTCTGTTCAGTAGTAGATTGAAAGCTGGTAGAAGCAAATCTTAGTTTTAGCCTCAAAATAGATAAACCAACGAGGGCACTTTCATTACAATTGCATAAAAATGATCAATCTTATGACACTTAGGGTTTTACCAGGCCTCCAGACTGAAGTTAACTCTCTTCTTTAGTTCTGTTAAATATACAACTAGGGGACAAATTTATTTGGTTAAATCTGTACCTTAGGTATGGAGATAACTATGGGAGTTTGAGGTGAGGTGGGGATGAGCTAGGGAAGGGAGGGCATAGAACTGAGAAGGTGAACTAACATTTTCCTTTGAGCATAGCATAGGCTAGTCTGAACATGGCACTATGCTTTCTCTGGCCTTTTCACCAAAAATCGTGAGCACAAGTTGGAAAAGGGGGAACCTTTAGCAATGGTATTTCCCTGAGAGAGTTCTTGAATGCTCTGTTATTATTGTGAGCATTTGCTTTTTGTCTTTAGCTTTTACCCATAATCAGTACTGTCCTGGGCTAAACTAGGAATTTTAGCACTCAAGGACAATCTGAAATATATAAAGTAGGCAAAGAAAAGCAGACTTATTTCCTCTTTTCTACTTAACAGATTATTTTTTTAATGGAATGGAGGGTCTACATATGTGTTTGTAAAATTAAGATAGAAATAATAGCAAACACTTATACAGTGGTCACTGTGTCAGCCATTGTTGAGAACATTTTACATAAATATTGTCATTTGTGACAACATGCATGGACCTGGAAGACATTATACTAAATGAAATAAGCTGGGCACAAAAGATAAATACTGCATTATCTCATATGCTGAATGTAAAAATTTGAAATCAAAGAAGCAGAGAGTAGAGTGGTGGTTTCAAGGGGGTGGAGGAAGAGGGGAAGTGGGGAGATGTTGGTCAAATGGTTCAGAGTTTCAGTTAGACAGAATGAATAAGTTCTGGAGATGTTCTATACAGCATGGTAGCTATAGTTAATGATAATGTACTATATAGTTGAAATTTGCTAAAAGAGTAGATTTTAAATGTTCTTACTACACACACAGACAAAGGACGACAATGTGAGGTGATAGATATGTTAAATAGCTTGGTTGTGGTGATCATTTCATAATGTATAAATGTTTCAAAACATCATGCTGTATGTCATAACTATATACTATTTTTATTTGTCAATTATATCTCATTAAAGCTGAGGAAATAAGAATAAACAGCACCAGAACCACTTTTCAAGCAAAAATACATACATATATTTGATCCCTCAACAACCCTATAAGATTTCAGAGGCAAATTTACCTGAGTTAATAAAACTTAAATTTTGTATTCATTTTCTTCAGAGATACCTTCAAGCATTTTATGTCTTTGGCCTTCAACACCTAGATGCACCACTGAGAGTAAGGAAACCCCCAGAGAGTTGTAAGTAGTTTGCGCAAGTTCACACAGCTAGGAAAGGTGGAAGTACTGAGATTCAATCCCAGACAGTTTGAATTCAAAGTGAATTCAGTTTGAATTCACTCTTTAACTTCTACTCTGTGTGGTCTAGGAAAGATACGAAGGAAAGCCTATATGTCCATGCCTAGGCTTTTTTTTTTTTTGTCTTTTTCTTGACTGGTAAGGGGATCGCAACCCTTGGTGTGGTGTTGCCCGCACCGCGCTCAGCCAGTGAGCGCACCGGCCATTCCCATATAGGATCTGAACCCGCGGCAGGAGCGTCACTGCGCTCCCAGTGCCACACTCTCCTGAGTGCGCCATGGGGCCGGCCCCATGCCTAGGCTTTTGAAGTCACTCTGCTTTAAGTCTTTTACCTCATTTATGAATGACATAAGCCTTAATCTTTTAAAATTTCTACATTATTTGAATTTACTACCAATTCAGTTTTAATACTAAAAATCTGTATGATTATTTTAGTAAATCAACAAAAACTATTATTATTCCATTTTTCAGTTGAGGAGTCTCCATGATGTTAAATAATTTTCTGAAAATGATATAAAGTATGCCTCTAGGAGATGAAGAATCTATGATTTAAATTCAGGTAAATTTAGGCCTGGGGCATGGAGCAAGGGACCAGACCGCCCCACCCACAACCAAGCACACTGCCAGTGCCAAGGAGCACGCCAAAAACATCACCTCCATATGGGTGGCCCATGACAGCCACCACATTAACCCCAGATGCTGCAAAAGTGGCTAGATGCCACAACCACCATGCAGATGGTCTGCCAGCCACTGGAGTGCATTGACACAAGGAGAGTCACCAACAGAGACCAAAGAAAATAAGAGGATGTTGCTCTCCACAAAGCCCATTCCAGAGTGACAGAAGAAGCATCTGCTCTGAGATAATTTTGGGGAACCTGAACACACCTTTCAGCATTGGACAGATCATCTAGACAACAAATCAACAGAGTAACCATTACTCTTTCAGAAGGAGAGAAGAAGTCTAGGGTTATAAGTGGTGGGAGAGGGGAGAGAGGGGGATAGGGAGAGGTTGGACAAGGGGCATAAAGAATAAGTACAATTTGTGACAATATACATACTAGTAAGAATGATTTGATCAACATATGCCAACATTGGATCCCCAAAATAAGTATAATTAATTATGATTCAGTAAAAGAAATAAAAAAGTAAATAAATAAATTAATAAATAATAAATTCAGGGTAATTGACTCCAAAGCTCATGTACTTGACTGCTACTCAATATTGCTTAGATTTAAAATCTAAGAATTAGATATACTACTAATGTTTTTATTATGCTTTTATTTGCCATTTATTGAATATTATTGTGTATTAGAAGCCACATATATTTATTAAAAATTGTCATAACAATCTTTCAAAGTAGTCATGATTACCCTTTTTTCAGGGGAGCTGAGATTTAGAGGAGTTCAGTCACTTCTCTTGTTCCAGAGCTACCAAGTGGCAGAGCCAGGATTCTAAAAGAGACCTGAATCTGAAGTCTAGACTTCCTACGTTGTCATGGGGAATTAGCATCTATGACACTTTATGAACTATCCAGAGAAACAAGATTGATAATTTTCCAAAGCTGCCTTTGTGTATGAGCCAAATCCGGATTTTCTGCCCCTGAAAATTCACTTGATTCTCTGAACTTTGATTTCAAAAGAGTTTGGGCATTTTCTAAAAACCAAAGAAATACACACCTAAACTGCAGAAGACTTTGAGGACCTGTTTCAGAACAGGGCTTTTTTATTCCAAAAGCATTTTGAGCACTCTGAATTGCTGGAGTAAATGTGGACATTCATAGTGGGCAAATAATAAGTCATGATATACGTGTTAACAATTGTTGCTGTCCGAATTTACCTTGTAAAAGTATCTGCATCTCCATGGGACTATTCTATCGAATAAGTTATGTCACTAGAAAGAACAGAAGGATTTTTCTTTGTCTTTAAGTGTAGCTTAAATTGATTTTTCTAAACATTTCCAAAGTGTGTGCTTTTATTCTATAATCTATTGTAAGTGTTTTAAAATAAAAGAACTATCAAATCACTTGGCAGAAGGAAGCCTGTTGATGCCCAGAAAGGCCAATTTACATTCAGATGGTGCCCTAGCAAGCAGCATGATTAATATCATTCAGATTTCAGACCTGGAGTGATAAATAGTTACACATGGCCAAGCGCCACACTTCAGGGCTCATGGCCCCCTGGTGAGTTATTGTTTTGTTTTGGCCCTGATTCTTTTAGACGGAAAACTTCCTTTTCATGAATTAATCAGTGATGGCGTTTTGCATTTCTGATTTGTAACCTTTCTCAAAAGGCCTTACTTGCAGTTTATAATGCTGAGTGGCACAGTTTCAAGTTACCCAAAGAGATATGAAACAATTGGATAATCAAAAGGCTTTCTCTTTGTTATCATGACAAATAAGTATGGGATTCTTTAAAAGCTTCATTGCAAAGATATTTTTAAATGTTTTTATTATGTGTTCAGTAGATATGAAAGAACATTTAATAAAAATATGTAAATTTGAAAAGGTAACTACAAAAGAAACCCATATTCCAGACATTCATTTAAGGGGGGGGAGGGGAAGACAAAACCAAAATGACTTCCTTTGAAATTTCTGTCTGTTCTTCCCAGTTCCCATCCTATTTCCTCACCCATCAGAAATAACCACTATACTCAGTTTTGGATTTAAAAAATATATCATTTACTTTAAGTGTTTTCATATCATCTGTAAATGGAATCATACCATGTGGATTTTTCATTATTTACTTATTTTCCTCCATAGCATATTTATAATATTTATCCATGTTGATACTTATACTATAATTTATTTATTTTCATTATTGCATATAATTCCATTATATAAACATGCCACTGATTATTTATCATTTCCTGTCAATAGACATTTGTACTGTTCCTATTCTTTTGCAGTTTTGCTATGAATATTCCTCTATGTGAACTTTCCCACATATATCTCTTGGTGTATGTGTGTGTAGGAGTTTCCCTATTAATATGGATAGATAGGTAGGTAGATAGATAGATATAGTTAATTAGATATCAATCAATAGTTATAATATATTCATGTATTTATGTAGCACATATTTGTTTATTACCCAGAATATATATGGAATTGTGTGATCATAGGGTATTTACATCTTCAACATTGCTAGGTATTGACCAATTGCTTTTTCAAAGTGTTTGTACATTGCTTTAGGTTTTCCACACTGTCATTGATGCTTGATATTATTAGAAATTTACATTTCCGTACATCTGGAGTATGTGAAATGGAATAATGCTGTGGCTTTAATTTGCATTTGCCTGATTACTTATGAAAAGGAATGCATCTTTGCATGTTAATTTATTTGTTTTCCCTTTAGTGAAGGGCCTGCTATTTAAATATTTTTCTACTAAGTTGTTCACCTTATTCTTATTTTTTGGCAGTAAATATTATAAAAATATGTCTTCCTGTTTTTCACTTATCTTTTAACTTTCTGTGTGGTATTTGATAAACAGAAGTTTGTATTTTGTACTAGATACATTTTTAAAATAATTTCTTTATGCTTTGTCCTTTTATTATTAGTAAAATCTTTCCCTGACACATAAAATACTTTTGAATACTGACTTTTAAAATCGAATGCTTTTGCCTTTCAAATTTAATTTTTTTATCTGTTTGAAACTGATTTTGTATGTGGTACAAAGTATGGGTCCAATTTTATTTTTTACTTTATGTACACAATCACTTTACCCAGCATCATTTATAATATTTCTCCCTTTACCTCAAATGCCACCTCTGTTATTCATTTATTCAGCTAATATTTACTGAAGGGCTAATATGTGCCTGGCACTAGAACAGGGGCTAGGGATACAAAGGAAACAAACTATATTAAAACTTTTACTCTAATGGAATGTTCATTTTAGTTGAGGAGGAAAAATAATAATAGATAAAAAATATATGAACAAAAGTAAAAACGTCAAAAGGTGATAGAAAATAAAAAGTGAAGGGGAATATGAAACATGGGGCTGAGGTTGGATTTTTAATAAAATAGGATTATCCAGAAAGGTCTCACCAAGAAGGTAGCATTACAGCAAAGATTAAAGCAAATGAAGCAACACATCATGTGAATATCTTGAGGGGAAGCATTTCAGCTAAAGGAAGGAATTAAAGCAAAATCCCTGAGACAGAAGTGAATCTGGTATGTTCAGAAGGTCAGCCTATCTGGAGAGCATGAACAGGCAGAAGATAGAAGATGTGTTCAGAGAGGGAGTATGGGGCCAAATCTATTGGACAGAAATCCTTCAAAGTACAACATAATCTGAATTATATTTTTAAAGGATCACTATGTCAATCAATCCATATCAATCAGTTGCATTGTTTTTTAACAATAAATAATCACATGGTCTCAGTGGCCTAATCCCATAAAGATTACATTCTTCCCCACATTACATATTTTTTGCAAGTCAGATGGGGACTCAGCTCCATATTTCTCACTTCGGGACCCAGACTGGCAGAGTAGAATGATTTGGAGTGCTCCTGGTTCTTATGACAGCGAGTAAAAAGAAAGACTCGTCAAATACATGCTAGCCATTAGAGCTTCCATTCGTCTCAGAGTGATCCCATCTCCTCCATTCACATTCCATCGGCCAATGTAAAGTACATGGACACTGAGGCTTTGAGGGGGTGGGGAATTGCAACCCTACTGTATGCTGGAGGGAGAACCAGAGGTTACGGGTGGACGGCACTGACATCCACCATAATCTCTCTGGCTGTCGTGTTGGGAACACACTGGAGTGGGGGTGGGAGAAGGTGGCAGAAGCAGGGAGTGCCCTTTATGACAAGACAAAGGCTGAAAACATGGAGGGAGTTGGCACAGGACATAGTGAGAATTGCCTTGGATTCTGTACAAATTTTGAAGGTAAAGCCAACAGGTATTTCTTGATGGAAATGATGTCAGGTGTGAAAAGAAAGAGAGGAGGCAAAAATGACACCAGGATTTTGACATGAGCAGCTGGATAATTAGGTGCTATTTACTATGATGGACAAATGCTTCAGGACAAGAAAATTTCTTTTGCTGTTGTTTTGGTTTTTGTTGTTGCTGTTTTGAGGGTATCACAATTCCAGAATCAGACTCTTTCAGTCTTTCTAACATGTTTGTAAGCATTTACCTATATCAAATTTTCTCTCTTTGCAAACATCTAGGACAGTTTCTGTTATAGTGACTGGTCCCTGACCAATCCTGAGGACATAAGTATTGGAGAGTGGGGGTGGAGTGGTTATTTCAGGAGTACACGAAATTTCCTCGCCTCATCTTCAGTCCAGCCAATGGTGATGTGGAGGCCTGAGAACTGTTACATTCAGAGCACCTGGATCTTAGCACAAGGAGCTCTACTAATGCCTCTTTGAAAATCAACTTTCCATGTTTGGTGGATCTGCCAATGGACTCCACTGGTAGTGTTTTTCTGTTTGTTTGTTTGTTTTTGCCTATCTTTGTGACAATACCATATTGTCATAATTACTAAAATTTTATAAGTTGTGATATTTGAAAGGGTAACTTTCTGAACCATAACTTTTTCCTTCTTTATCAGTAGTCCTGTGGTTCTTCCTGGCCCTTTGAACTTTCACTTAAATTTTAGGATTGCCGGGGAAGTTAAACAAACACACAACAAATAAGAAAAAATTTCTTGGGATTTTTATTGGGATTATGCTGAATTTATAAATCAGTCTCAAGTTGTACCTTTACAATACTGAACTTCCATTTTAAGTACATGATAAAGCTTTCCAATTATCTCGGTCTTTTTTTTTTTAACATATTTAACTAAAAATTTATAGTGTACCCCTGCAAATATTTTGCACATTTTTATTAAGTTTATTCCTAAATGCTTTATATATTTATTGTTAATATAAATGGTATCTTTTTTTGTAAAGTACATTTTTTTCTATTTGTATATTGCCATAAATGGGAAATAAATTTATTTGTGGATATTTAATTTTTTAAATTATGTTTTAGTTGTGTTTCTTGTAAGCAATATGTAGTTAGATTTTTTAAAGTAATATAACTAGTCTATTTACCAAAATAATTGAATTTATTTTTTCACCTTCCTTTCTGCTTTCTATTTGTCCCATCTTTGCCATTTTCTCTTTTTTCTTCCTTTCTTTGGAATCTTTTTATTTTTTTTCTCTACAGATTGAAAAGTATACAAACTGGTTCTAGTACTTTAGGAGTTACACTGAAAATTTTAATATACATACTTCACTTATAAAAACCTACAATTAATAAACATTTTCTTTCTTTTTAATAATACAAAGACTTCCAGAATATTTTGTCTTTTCATCACCTTACTATTTATATATTCTTTTTATTGTATTTTAGTTTTTTCTTTTCTTTTTAAATGCATGACAATGCTACTATTGTTTCATTTGGTGGATGTTTATCCAGATATACACAGATATTATCAGTTTTTTGTTCATAATTCCTTTTTACAGCTTTGACTTTCCATCTGGTCTCAAATTGCTTTTGCCTAGAGTCTGTAGTAGAATAAAGACGGCTGTAAATTCTCTCGTGTTTCTGCTATGAAGAAGTGGAGTCTATTTTTCTCCCTTGAATCTATGCTAGCCTGTGACAGCTCTGTTCAGCAGATTATGGCAGAAGTGAAAATGTGCCAGTTCTGGGCATTTAAGGAAACTGGAAATTTCAGCCATGGTCTCTTCGAGCCTTATGCTGATGTGAAGGGCATATGGTTACCCTGCCAGAGAGACCACAAGGAAAGGGCCAAGGACTACATGAAGAGGAGTGTGGTCTGACTGACCTCAGTTTTCTAGTCCCATCTCCACCCTAAAAGAACCAAGAATGTGACAGAAGTCAGAAATAAATACTGAGTGAACACTTTTGTTGTTACCATTTCTAACCTACAAAAACCATGTGATATAATTCCTATTTCCAACTCACAAAAGTTATATGATATAATCAAATGATGGTTGTTTTAAGTCACTGTTTTGGAATAGTTTGTTATACAGCAATAGTTATGTGCAGTCTAAAAATGTCAAATTTATAGAAGCAAAGAGTCAAAGGGAAAAACTTTCAGGTATAAGATGAATACGTTCTGGAGATCTAATGTGTGGTGTGATTACTACAGTTAATGATACTCTATCGTTTACTCGAAACATGAGAAGAGAACAGATTTTTGTGTCCTCCCTTCCAAAACAAAAATGGGAACTATAGATGGGGACAAATATGTTACTTTAATTGTAGTAATCATTATACAATGTATATGTATATCGAATCATCACATTGTACAATTTGAATATATACAATTCACATTTGCCAAATATTTTAAAAATATATTATCTGACATTCATTCTTATTACTGAGAAATCAGCCTTCAGTCTATTTGTCAGTCCTTTAAAGATGATCTGGTTTTTTGTTTTTTGTTTTTTTGTTTTTTTGTTTGTTTTTTAACTGCTGACTGTTTTTAAAGATCTGTTCTTTTTCTCTGGCTTTCTGAGGTTTCACTAAGATGCACCATGTCTTTCCTCTCTTTCTTTCTTTGTTTAATCCTCATCACATCATCACAGTCCGTTTGGGCAGCTATACCAAAATACCAGAAACTGCGTGGCTTACAAACAAGAGAAATATATTTCTCACAGTTCTGGAGGCGGACAAGTCCAAGTTCAAGGTGCTGATGTCTGGTGAGAGACTCTTCCTGGTTCATAGACAATCATCTTTTTGTATCCTCACATGGTGGAAGGGACAAGGGTCTCTCCTCAGCCTCTTTTATAAGGACATTAATCCCATTAATCCCATCCACCCTTATAACCTAAAAACCTCCCAAAGGCTCCATCTCCTAATACCACCACCTTGAAGGTTAGGATTTCAACATATCAATTTTGAGGGAACATAAACATTCGATGTCTTGCAGTCCTACTTGGGATTTGCTCATCTTTATGAATCTGTGCATTGGTTTCCATCATCAGTTCTCGAAAAAGCTCATCTATTATCCACTCAAATATTGCTTATTCCCAATTATCTCTTCTTCTTTTAGAATTCCAATTAGATATGTATTAAACTTAATCAGCCTTCCACATCTATTAGCCTATCTTTTATAATTTTCACACATTTATCTCTTCAGGTGAGTCTAATTTCTTAAACAATTTTCTTATTAAAATCTTATTTAGACTTTTAAAGTAATTTCTTATTTAAACTATCCTTTGATATTTTTACAGTTTATTATAAAAAGTATTAAACTTCCACAAGAGTTGAGAGATTTTATAAGTAACAGCCATATACTCAGCAGTAGATTCTACAATTAACATTTTGCTCTGGGCCGGCCCGGTGGTGCACTGGAGAGTGCGCCGCTTGGGAGTGCAGCGGCGCTCCCGCCGAGGGTTCGGATCCCATGTGGAGATCGATTCCCGCTCACTGGCTGAGCGCGGTGCGGGCGCAACACCGAGGGTTGCGATCCCATTGCCGGTCCCCGGTACGGGCGCGACACTGAGGGTTGCGATCCCGTTACCGGTCAGTAAAAAAAAAAGACAAAAAAAGGAAAAAAAAAAACAAAAAACATTTTGCTCTACTTCTATTGTCACATTTCTACCCCTCTATCGACCTAACCATCATCATATTTTTTGTATACATAACTAAGAAAGTTACAGACATAAATATATAAACACACTTCCATCTAAATACTCTGTTCTGCATATCATTAACTAAAGTTTAATATTTATTGACAGGTTTTGTTATAAGTTTTGAGGAAAAATTTACAAATAATGAATGTACACATCTTAGGTGTACTAAACAAGATTTGGGCTCCAGTGAGTTTTTAATTTTATGTACAATGTTTTTCATTTCTAAAAATTCTATTCTATTATTTTTACACTCATTTTTTAAAAGTTGTCTTACATTTTCTTTGGAAAATATTTTAGATTTAAAGAAAACTTGCAAAAGTAGCAGAGAGTTTCCATGTACTTTTTACCCTGCTTCCCCTAAACTTAATATCTTATATATAAACAGTACAATTATTAGGACTAGAAAATTAACATTGGTGCACTATTGTTAACAAAAATTCAGACTTTCCTCAAATTTTTTAAACTAGTTTTCCATTAATGTCTCTTTTTTGTTCTACGATCTAATACAATATTACACATTGCATTTAGTTTACATGTATTCTTAGTTTCTTCTAATCTGTCTTCAATTTGTATTTTTCTAATGTTTTCTCATGATTAGATTGAAATTGTACATATTTGGCTAGCATACTAAAGAAGAAACCTTGTGATCTTCTCAATGTATATTGGGGGAGGTATATGATATTGATATGTCTTATTAGTGATATTATCAAAATTAGTTAGGACAGTGTCTGCCTACATGTTTTTTTTTTTTTTTTAAATGTGTCACAACTGCACTTTACTTCATTTTATTTTTTAAGCATGTGAAAAATTTGTTTTATATTCTGTGCCTGCTAGTTTATGATATTTTCAGTATTTTCAAGTACCATTCTTCCCTAGGATGTCATTGTTTGATTTGAGACAACTTGAGTGAAGATGGGATTCTGCTGCAAGCTAAATCTCCTCTACTTTATAGAACAGTGGAAAGGTAATGGGATTTGCAGCCAGACTGATGAGAACACAAATCAACCAATTATCAGTAGCATGACTGTGAAGCACATCCACATTCATTTTTTCATTTGAATTTCACAAGATATGATAGGTGGATAAGACATAATTGCTACCATTATACAGATAATAATCTTGAGTTATAAAGATGCCAAACTACTAATGGGTAGGCAGCATAAGAAGGATTTAAAAACAGGTTTTTTGAGTCTCAGACCAATGCCTTTGCACCAAAAATGGTACTTCTACCATCTAATGCCATTCTATTTATTTATTTATTTATTTATTTATTTATTTATTTATTTATTTATTTATTTATTTATTTTCAGACTTCCAAGGTATTTACTGAGGTTCTTAATGGGGCTTCCGACGTTTTAGGCCCAGAACAATAGCTGACATAATTTTATCTTGTTTCTCAAATCTTTTCTTTTATTGTTGTTGTTGAAACATAATTGATCGCACATATCTTTGGGGTATTGCATTGAATATCAGTACCTCTGTCCAATAGGTGATGCTGAGATCAGGATAATTTGTATATGCAACACTACACAGTGTAATCATTTTTTGTGTCCTTTTACCAGTTTCTTCCTAACTCCTCTCCCCCTTCCCCTTTCCTTTCTCTGGTAACCTCAGTTCTGTTCTCTCCTTTTGAAAATTTAATGTATTATTGTGATTGTTGTATCTTTCTTTCTTTTGTTTAATTTTTTGCTCTCACTAATGATTTTGGACATGAGGTATTTCTCTTTCTGTGCCTGGCTTATTTCACTTAACATGATTTTTTCTAAGTTCATCCATGTTGCTGTGAATGGCAGAATTTCTTTTTTCTTTTTTGTAACATAGTAGTATTCTATTGAGTATATATATAAGACATTTCCCTTTCCAGTTGTCAGTCAATGAACATTTAGTTTCGTTCCAACTCTTGGCTGTTGTAAATAGAGCTGCGATAAACATGGGAAAGCAGGTATCCCTTCAACATGATGATTTCCATTCCTTTGTGTAGATACCCAGCAGTGGGATTGTTGGATCATATGGTAGTTCTATCTGTAGTTGTTTGAGGAATCTCCATACTGTTTTTAATAATAGCTACACCAATTTACAGTCCTACCAACAGTGTAGAAGGGTTTGGTTTTTGCTGTGTCCTCACCAGCATTTGTTATTCTTTGTCTTTTTGGTAATAGCTAATCTAACTGGGGTGAGATATCTCAACGTGGTTTTGATTTTCATTTCCCTGATAAATAGTGATGTTGAGCATTATTCATGTACCTGTCAGCCATTCATACGTCTTCTTTTGAGGAATGTCTTTTCATTTCCTTTACCTATTTTTAATCTTATTATTTGTTTTTTTTTTTACTGTTGAGTTGTTTGAGTCCCTTGTATATTCTGGGCATCAATGTCTTGTCAAATGTATAGTCTGCAAGTATTTTCTCCCATTCTGTAAGTTGTCTGTATACTCTGTTTTCTTTGCTGTGCAGAAACTTTTCAGTTTGAAATGATCTATTTTATTTCTTTGTTTTTATGTGCTCTTCACCTAGTTTCCCTCAGTGGTGTCAACTTCTATAATTATAGTACAATATCAAACCAGAAAATTAACATTGGTGTAACCTACTGACTTTATGTAAATTTCACCAGTTCTGCATGCACTCATTTGTGTGTGTGTGTGTGTGTGTGTGTGTGTGTAGTTCTACACGGCCATCATAGGTGTAGATTTATGTAACCACCACCACAATCAGGACATAAAACTGTTCCATCACCACAACACTTCCTGATTCAACTACTGTATGGCTGTACATACTCTCCATATTCTCATTTACATTCAACAATAAACATTTAGACAGTGTCTATGCACCTATACATGGTGCTTGCCCAAATAAAAGCTTAAAATGGAAAAATAAGGAAAGTACAAAAATGGCAGTTAAGGTTATGTAAATCCCTCCCTGGCTGTGAAGTTTCTTGATTTAGGCACAATTTTGGATTGTCTTTGCACATAGAGTAGCTCAGGTTTTTATTTGGAAATATTTATTTCTTTTTTATTTTTTTTTTCTGTTTTGTCTTTTTTTTTCGTGTCCGGCAACGGATCGCAACCCTCAGTGTTGCCCCCGTGCCGGACCGGGACCGGCAACGGGATCGCAACCCCCGGTGCTGCACCCGCACCTCGCTCAGTCAGTGAGCAGGAACCAGTCTGTAAGTGGGATCCGAACCCTTGGCGGGAGGCGCCACCGGGCCGGCCCTTGAAATTTCTAATTTTTAAGTCAGAAGTAGACCAAGCTTTTCGCCTCCTTTTACGACTTAGACAACTGGGGCCAAAAATCCAGGTCTCTTCAGTGCTACTATAGACTTGTGCAGCACCCTTACGATGTTAAATTTAACCTAAACTTAAATCCCTAATGGTCATATAAAATAACACAGTTATAGTATAAAGGGAAAATGTGATTAAATGCAGAAGAATTGTCAAATTTCAGAACATATCATAAAATTTCAAAGTTAAAGGACACTGGTATGAACAATTCAAATCTGGAAATATTTATTTCTAATCCCAGAACAGAGCAAAGTCAGGGAAAAAATTCCTCTTCATCATCAGAATGGTGTGGGATGGGCAATTCATTGTTCTCTTCTCAACTGTATTGGCTACCAAAAAATATTAATGTGTCCTTACTCTACCATTTCTGATCATATGACTGTGCGTTTAATCCAAGAGGCCTCAGTTTCCTCCTTTATTGAATGGTGGTAATAAATATGAGATCACTGTATAAGGTTACAAGCCAATGCCAGGATGATAGATTGTTCAAGGGGTCATCTCTTCCTCTCGTATATACTCCACTTAGCAGTACCCACTCATTCGCCTTTTAGGAAATGTCTACATTACTGCTGACTTGAAAACAAAGTGCCCTGCTGGGAGCCTGTTGAGGAATGACAGAAGTTGGATTCCTGAGGCACAAGGCTGTGAAACACCTGACAGAGAAGAATAGTTAGTGTCAGATATGCTTCATTTGTCAGAGAAAACTGAAGGACACTTTCCCCTGTCTCAGATATTCATCAATAAATGGAGGCCACAGAGATAGCAAATGACTTAAGTTTCTTCTTGCTGGTCACATGTAAGCAGAGCTCCAAAACCTTGGATTTTAAGTTCCTAATTCTGAGGGGAAAAAAAACCACAGACAATATTGAGTACAATAAACCACAGCATGAGAGTGTCTAATTAATTCTTTTATAGTATAATAAATACAGAGGCACCTCTGGTGGAACAGAAAGAACCCTGAACTAAGGAAGCAGAAGACATCCATTCTAGACAATCCCTATCACCTTAACAATAGGAGGCCTTGGACAAATCACTTGACCTTTTTGAATCTTAGCTTGTTTTTCTGCAAGATGGTGTAATGCTCACTTGCCTACCTATCTTGTACGTTGTTGAGTAAAATAAAATAAACACATCCAAAAATTCTTAGTGGGTTACCAAGTGGGATATGGTATCTGTATGGAGTATATATGATGTACACAAAATTTCACACACGCACACATATGAATTGCCAAGTGATGGCATATATATGGCAAATACATGGTGTTTGTGTGTGTGCACGTGAATCTATAACCATAACTATATCTATAACGATGTGTGTAAGTGTGTATGATAATGCGCATTGCCAAGTGGTATATATATGGATGTATATATACATATATATTAGATATTATGACAACTATTGTTATTTTTCAAAAAAAGGAAGATATGTATGTGGAATTGTTCTACTGCTGACAGCTCAGAAACCAACAAGCAATTATCAGCTGAAAATTGGTGTTTCGTGACAACGTAAGATACATGGTGATGACAAAAACTGCTTTTCCTGGGAGAGTGTGCAGGATACAAAAGCTCATAGCAATTGAGCACCGGAACAGAACTGAGAGTCTTGCAACTTCAAGTTGCAACTCCTGGTTTAACAAATGGTTAGTCACCATCCAGAGGTGTCCTATCCAAATAGGACACTTTATTCAGAGAAAAAAAATGGGAATTGAGGCCCAAAGACAGAAACCTACAGAGTGCACCCATAAAGTCTCATATGCAGAGTATATGCTTTTCAGGAGAAGAGGGAGACTGGCTCCTATTTGAGAACTATACATATGTTGAAAAGTTGAGCTTTCTAAGAGAAAATAGAGACGCAGATGATTAATTCATCTTTGACAATGAAAACTCCTACTCATTTGTGTTAAGAAGCAGTTCCCAAACATTGCTGTATCTTAGAATTGCCTGGGGATTAAAACAATAGTAATACCTGGCCACCATACTCACACATTCTGATTTAATTGGTATGGGATGCAACCTGGGCATGGAGATTTTTCTTTTTTTTAAGTTCTCTAGGTGTTTCTACTTTGTAGCAAAGTTGGGGACAACCGGGTAAAGAAAAAAAATTGAAGCACAGCAATTTTAATATGCTAGTTACCTAGAAGAGATAAGATTAACTCCCCATTAGACACTGGTCATAAATTAATTAAATAATTTAACAAAGCAGGGAAGGAGAAAATACTAGACAGTCAAGTTTTGATTGTGAACAGGCTAAGAAAAACCTTTGAAAATCATAGAAAAGAATTTTTCCTACTGTGTAATACTACATAAAGCCACATGCCAGGAGTCAAATTGGCATTTTTTAAAAATATTTTAAATAAAGCACAATAAATGTATTCATTATCAAATTGATAAAGAGATGAGAGAAGAAATTATCACTGACCCAGACCTAACACTTGCCAAGAATATATAGTAAATTGTTATAAAATTCTACATCCATTAATTTGTTTATTTATTCAATAAATGCTTATTAAGCACCAATTATGTGCCAAGTATTATTTCAGCTACTGAGGGATATGGTAATAAACAAAATTATAAAAACTGCCATGTCCTGTGGAGCTTAGTGCCTAATAGGGGAAATAGAAAATAAATGAATAATATATAATATAGTATCTGGTGGCAATAAACATATGGAGATACAATAAAACAATATGAATAGAGAGCAATGCGGGTGCACTACTTTCAAATTGATTGTTAGGGAAGATCTCTATGCAGAGGCAATATTTAAATGAGACCTAAATTTGGTGGAAAAGCCTGCCAGAAGAGAATAGAGAGAAAAAGTCTTCCAAGAAGATGAAATATTAAAAACAATGACTTTGAGAAGAGAACCACATTCAGTGTGTTCAAAACAGCAAATAGGCTTTCCTTCCTTCCTTCCTTCCTTCCTTCCTTCCTTCCTTCCTTCCTTCCTTCCTTCCTTCCTTCTAATAAATAAATAAGTATATAAATAAACAAATAAATAAATAATAAAAGATCCAGTACAGCAGGGAAAACTGATGATATAGAAGAAAAGAAAACTGCCAGGAGCACATGATTCCCTCCTGCAATGTTTTTCCCCCACAGTCCAGAAAGTACTTTCACATGCACAACCACTTTTGCACCAACTTCACAGCGAGAATATTTTATCCTGCCCACTTATCAGATGAGGAAACCACACTTGGAGACTTTAAATAACTTATCCAAAGGAACGTAAGTGGCGTCACTATGAACTGAATTACGTCCACCACTTTTTTTTCTTTCTAGACATCATTCACAACATTAAATGATAAACTGCAGATATCACTCCCAAACTCAATGTCCTGCTCCATCTACCAGTTTCTACATTTTGCTCTATCTAATGTGGAGTTATCTGACACCAAACTCTTGCATGAAAGTAAGAGTTGTTTTTAGGAAAATCATGAGATTCTGTAATGTGTAAATCTTACACAATGGCTCACGTCATTGTGAGTTTCTGAGTAAATTCTTTGAGTAGATTTTTTTCCTTATCAGTGTAATAAAAACATTCTCTATGTGACAGAATATGTTTGGGATACCAAGCACTAGTATTAAAAGAAAATAGTATCCTGAGTAATTCAATACTTGTTGTAGGTCTAGATAAAGGCTTATTAGTTACTAAAAAATACAACAAAGGGTGTTTTTACAACACTGGAGTTAAAATTGGGGAAAAATTCAGAAACGCTAGTCATGTAGTAAGGTGATTTTTGACTATAATATTGTATTTTCATGAACTATGTCAGTCCAATTATGTGTTTAGGAAATTAATGTTACTTCCTCCACTGCAGGAATAAAATTTCAGCCTTCAAGAGTGAAGAAAAATAAAAGGTCCCTAATTGAGCCCCAATTTGGACTTGAAAATCTGTACATCAGGTTCTGTTGAGTTCTTAGGGCTCTTACATTTGGAATGCAAGAAATGTGCCCAACCTTCATCCTCCAGTTCTTTCCCTTAATTAAGAAATAAGATTTTTTTTAAAAATAAACATTAGATGAAAACCTAAAAGAAATGTCATTGTTGAACTAAGACAAAAATGATTGTCAGGCTTTTCTCACAGAAGTGCATCTTGGAGAAGTGATTCAGTCTTCCATAGATTGGGAGATAACATAAAAAACATAAACTTAAGATATACAGACCTAAATCCAAATCTTGTCCTGTCCAATTCTATCTGTGTAATCTTCAGCCTATTACTTAATTTCTCAGAGCCACCATTTCTTTGTCTTTAGGAAAATAGAGATGAAAATGAGTCTCACAAGCATGAAATAAGATCATGTATTTGTAGTAGACATCTGTCTTCCCAAATGCTTTTGAACATGTTCTGTAGAGACACATTATATATTCTCACATTCCAAGATTAAATTAAAAGAAAAGAAAAAGTCTGTTCCCCAGGTTACAGAGCAGCTCAGATACAAGTATGTGACTTAATTTCTGCCAATAAGGTACACCCATCTGGAATTTTTAATCAGAAATACACTACAGGAGGAAACGACTAGGTGCAGAGGATCACAATTGCTTTGGCTATTTAGTGCAACATGAAAAATAGAAAAGTAGCAGAGGAAGTATGGTTCTGGATCTGCTTGCAGGAGGTGGCAGCTTCCCCATCCTGTGGTGTAGTTCTTGAAAAGTTAGACTCGAGTTTGTTTCTCCAACCCTTCCAATAATTTTATGCAGTAATAATGCCTTTTAATACATTTATTTCTCCTTAACCTAGATAAAATGGATTATATTACTTGCTACCAAAAACAATAAGAATTTCAGTGTTAAAACTTCTATTCAAGTAGTTTATGATACCCAGACATGTTCTATCCATGTTACTTGGCTTGCCTCTATTACTGGAGAAAAATTAAGTTGGTAAAAATGTCCTTCTGTTCTCCACCTGTATCCCCTTAAACCCATTTCTGCTTTCTTTCAGTCAACCTGTGTATTGTCCTCCTTGAACCCACAGTAAAAACTAAACTGAGGAAAGTCTGTTGACATGTTCGTGTTATTAACTTATTGTTGTTTTATTGTAGGTTCCTGAAAATAGCTGAGATTTGGAAAAGGAAAATAAATCAGATTTAAGATAATTTAAGATAATGGAGAGACACTTGGCAAAACGATTGGAGGGACTATAAGGACATAGTAAAAAGGCCCTTTACATGGCAGGTCAGCCCTAGACAGGAAATGAAGTGAAAGGAAAATAGACCTCTTAGAATCAGAGCTTGTCCGTGAATCTACCGACAAGGTCAAGCAAGCATGAGCTACCCTTTCTCCTATCTTTAAGACACTGTGTAGTATTTTAAGTAGGAATTGGCAGATTTGAAGCATAGCTTTCAAAATCATTTGTGACCTAACCTTAGTAACTTTGTCAGGACAAAGTCTTGTCTATCTAAATTCTTTATTTTCCCCAGTGTTATCTTTCTGGTCTTCTAAATCAATTTGACTGGAATTGGCTTTGAAATTTTATTTATTATCTATATTTATTATCTATATTATGTACTTTAAAATTTTTAAATTGAAGTGACATTTAAAAATGGTGATATAAAAGTCTGTTAAGTACATATTTCAATGAATTTTGACAAGGTATGCACAGCCATAAGCAAGCAAGAGATATAATATTTCCATCACCCCAGAAAGTTATTTTATGTCACTTCCCAGTCAGTCCACCCTCTTCTATCCAAAGAGATAGCCATTATTCTGATTTTCAACACCAAAAAAAATAGATTTCTCTATTCTAAAGCTTCATACAGATGGAATCACACAGAATGTATTCTTCTTTTTGGGTTCTTTCGTTCAATATGTTTTTGAGGTGTATTAATGTTTTTATATGTGTCATGATACATACATCCTAATTTGTTCCTTATAGTGCTAGTAGTACTCTATTGTAAGAATATAGTATGACCTGCTTATCTATTCTATGAATGGATACCTGGGTTTTCAATTTCTGATTCCATATACTGTGTATTTTTGATTGCAGGTTGAATATCCTGGCTTCTTTGCATTTTTCTAATTTTTATTGTATTTTGATAATGTTTATTTCATAACTGGATAGTAAAGTATAACATTTTGTTTTGTTTGGCTTTATTTCAAAGACACGGCAAGCTGTTCATTCTGATATCTCCTAGAGTTGTGTTAAACTATTCTGGGCCAGGTTTATTTTTTTTAAAAAAACAGCTTTTTTTGAGATATAATTCACATATATAATTACAGTTAGATAAGAGGAATACTAAAAAAAGTCCAGAATAGGCATTACATAGAGACAGAAAGTAGATAAATGATGGGAAGTTGAGGGAGAGGAAAGGTAGAGAGGAGGAGAGAAATGGGGAATGACTACTATTGATAATCGAGTTTCTCTTTGAGTAATAAAAGTGTCCGCAAATTGGGCCACGGTTTTAATTACATGGAGTACACCTCTGATTAACTTGACCCCCTCCCTCCAGGGTTGCCAGCCATGCCTTTTTTACCTTGTTAACGTTTAGGATGACTAGGCTTTAGTTTCAGATAATTTTGGTTTCCTTTGACTCTGGGAGGGAGTCTGAATCTGAGAACTACCACAGTATGCTGAAGTACCTGATTTTTTTTTTTCTGGTTTCCTTTGCATTTTCTACAGGCACTTTATCAACAAAATTTTACAGGATTTGTGTATTTGCTGGGGGAAGAATTGTTGGGCTGCATGATTAAATTTTCTGTTTGGTCTTCTTCCAGGGACCAGTGCATCCCAGTAGCACACACAATAGTCTAATGTTCATCTCTCTGTCTATGGCATGGCCACTCATCTGCCAGGATGCTGAATGACTTCCAATGTAATTAGGAAAGGCTTGTTACTCATGGGAATTTAATTCATCGAGCTTCTTTGCATCTTCACTAGCCCCAAAGAAAAATATGGTTTTTATTTTGCTGTGCTTTTCCTTTTTTCTGCCCTATGTTGTACAGTAGATCTCCTGAAATTACTTATTTTGTATAACTGAAACTTTGTACCCTTTGACCAACATCTCCCCTTTTCTTCTTCCCCCAGCCCCTGGTAACTACCATTCTACTCTCTGCTTTTATGTGTTTGACTATTTTAGATTAGTATATAAGTGAGATCATGTAGTATTTGTCTTTCTGTGTCTGGCTTATTTTACTTAGTATAATATCCTCCAGGTTTATCCATGTTGTTGCAATTGGCAGGATTTCCTTCATTTTTAACATAGATTAATATTCCAGAATAGAGAACCTAGAAATCAACCCATACACCTACAGCCATCTGATCTTTGACAAAGGCACCAAGTCTACACACTGGGGAAAAGACTGCCTCTTCAAGCAAATGGTGCTGGGAAAACTGTATATTCATATGTAGGAGAATGAAACTAGACCTGCACTTCTCACCAAATACGAAAATCAACTCAAAATGGATTAAAGAATTAAATATACATCCTGCAACAATAAAGCTCCTTAAAGAAAACATAGGGGAAACACTCCAGGAAGTAGGTTTGGTTACAAACTTCATGAATAGGACCCCAAAAGCACAGGCAAATAATAGGTAAATACAAAGGAAAAATAAACAAATGGGATTATATCAAACTAAAAAGTTTCTGCATGGCAAAAGAAGCAATCAACAGTGAAAAGACAACCAACAGAGTGAAAGAAAGTATTTGCAAAATATATATCTGACAAAGGATTAATATCCAGAATATACAATGAACTCAAAGAACTTTACTGCAAAAAAACCAAATTGCTCAATTTAAAAATGGGCAAAGGAGCTGAATAGGCCTTTCTCAAAGGAAGATGTACGACTGGCCAACAGACACATGAAAAAATGTTCAACATCACTCAGCATTTGGGAAATGCAAATCAAAAGCACTTTGAGATACCATCTCACTCCAGTTATGATGGCTAATATCCAAAAGACTGAGAATGATAAATGCTGGTGAGGTTGTGGAGAAAAAGGAACCCTCCTACACTGTTGGTGGGACTGCAAAATGGTGCAGCCTTTATGGAAAATGGTATGGAGGTTCCTCAAACAGTTACAGATAGATCTACCATATGACCCAGCTATTCCATTGCTGGGAATATACCCAGAGAAATGGAAATCATCATGTCAAAGGAATATCTGTACTCCCATGTTTATTGCAGCACTGTTTACAATAGCCAAGAGTTGGAAACACCTGAAATGTCCATCATCAGATTAGTGGATAAGGAAAAGATGGCATATCTACACAATGGAATACTACTCTGCTATAAAAAAGAATGAAATACTACCATTCTCAACAGCATGGATGGACTTAGAGAAAATTATATTAAGTGAAACAAATCAGGCACAGTCAGAGAAATACCACATGTTCTCACTTATTTGTGAGAGCTAAAAATAAATAAATATACAAACAAGGGGTTGGGGGGAAGAAGACAACAATCACAATAATTCCTTGAACTTATTAAGACAAGTGAAAAGATATGATGTAGTGGGGTGGGGAGGGGAGAGAGGAATGGGTAAAGGGACACAAAAATCAACTACTATGTATATTGAGAAGTTGAAAGTAAAAAAAATAATCTATTATATGTATATACCATATTTTCTTTATCCATTTGTCCATCAATGGAAGGAAATTGTCCTCAGGCTATAAGTCTCTGTTGCAAGATAAGAATTGTGGCACAGCAGGTTGCTGGCTCAAAGACAGACTAGTTACTGAGTGTTATGTAAATATACTGAGAAATTGATATAAGAAGGAATGTTTGCTAAGATCAAGCTTGTGTTGATAAGACCACTTAATTGTCTACTGGAATGTCAACTGGCTTGTTTCACTGAAAGTTACCAGCCTATACTGTTAAACTATAGCCCCACCTGTGTCTCTTCCTGTAACTTCCTGGTCTGGAAAATAAATGCAGGAAGAGAACACCAATTCGGTGTTAATTTTCCCAAGGAAGGGATGCCTCTTGCTGGAGGGTCCCAGGAAAGTTAACCACTTTGGGGCTTCTCACTGCTTGGAAGAGATGGGTTTTGAGTAATCCTTTGTGTGTCTGTCACCCAGGGGAAGTGGGGTGGCAAATATGTAGGGTGTGAAGCAACACAAAGCAACAGTTAATAGTTATCCTAACAGGTGTAATATCTCTTTGTGGTTTGGATGTGTATTTCCCTGATGATTGGTGATGTTGTGCACCTTTTTATATATCCAATGGTCATTTATATATCGTCTTTGGAGAAATGTCTATTCAGGTACTTTGCCCATTTTTTAATTGAATTATTTGTGTGTTTTTTGTTTTATTTATTTATTTATTTATTTTTTCTTTTGGTATTGAGTTGTTTCAGTTCTTTGTTTACTTACTTTGGATATTATCCCCTTCTCAGATATATGGTCTGAAAATATTTTCTCCTATTCTGTACATGGCCTCTTTGTTTTGTTAATGGTTTAATTGCTTGTTCGACAAAATAATATTTGTTCAGAAGCTTTTTATTTCGTTGCCTGTGCTTTTGGTATCATATCCAAGAAATTATTGCCCAGTTCAATGTTTATTTTCTATGAACCTTATTTTCTAAATTTTCTTCTAAAGTATTATTGTTTTAAGTTTCTTAGTTTTATGTTTAAATCTTTAATCCATTTTGAGTTGATTTTTGCATGTGGCGTGAGGTGAGTCCAATTTCATTCTTTTGCATGTGGATGTCCAATTTACTATTTCTTGAAGAAACTATCCTTCCCCTTTTGGGTATTATTAGCATACCTGTTGAAGATCAGTTGACCTTATTTGCATGTTTCTGGGTTCTCTATTCTGTCCCATTGGTCTATACGCTTGTTTTTGTTTTTGTTTTTGCTAGACTGTTCTGTTTTGATTACTGTAGCTTCTAGTATGTTTTAAAATCAGAGAGTGTGATACCTGCACTTTTGCTTTTCTTGCTCACAATTGCTTTGGCTATTTAGTGTCTTTTTGGTTCCAAATGAATTTCAGAATTTTCTTTTTCTAAAGATTGCATCAAATGTATCAATCACTTTGGGAAGTACAGATATTTTAACAATATTAATTCTTCTAATCCATAAACATGGGATATCCTTCCATTTATTTAAGCCTTTTAAAAAGTTTTTCATCCATGTTCTGTAGTTTTCAGGGTACAAGTCTTTCACCTTCTTAGTTAAATTTATTCATAAGCATTTTTTATGCTATTATAAATTAATTTTTTTTCTTATTTTCTTTTTGGATAGGTCATTTGGAGTGTGTAGAAATGCAAATGTTTTTTGTATGTTGATCATGTATTCCATGATTTTCATTAATTTGCCAATTAGTTCTAACATAATTTTTTGGTTTTTATTTTTTTACTTTGTGGAATGTTTGGGATTTTCTAAGTCGTGTTGTCTGCAAATAGATGTAGTTTTCCTTCTTCCTTCCTGACTTAGATTCCTCTTATTTGCTGTTCTTGCCTAATTTCTCTGGTTAGGACTTCCAGTACTATGTTGAATAGAAATGACAAGAATGGGCATCTTTGCCTTGTTCCAAATCTTAGAAGAAAAGCTTTCAGCTTTAAACCATTGAATATGATGTTTGCTGTGGAATTTTCATAAATAAACTTTATTGTGTTGAGGTAAGTTCCCTCTATACCTAATTTTTTGAGAATTTTTGTCATGAGTGTTGAGTTTTATGAAATTTTTTTCTGCATCTATTGAGATGATCAGTTTTATCATTCATTAGGTTAATGTGGTTTATTACATTGATTAATTTGCATGTGTTGAAACATCCTTGCATGCCAGTAATAAATCCCACTTGGTCATGATGTATGATTCTTTTAATGTGCTATTGTATTTGGTTTGCTAGTCTTTTGTTGAGGATTTTTGCATCTATGTTTATCAGGAATAATGACTAGCAGCCTTCTTTTCTTGTAGTGTCTTCAAATGGCTTTGGCATCAGGGTGTCTGGACTCAGAATTAATTCAGAAGCATTCCCTCTTGCTGTGCTTTTCTTGTTGTTAAAAGAGCGAGGGCCTTCTGTGTCCTTCTATAACCTAAATGAAAGAGAACATTTTTATTCATATGTCTAGTTAATTGTATCTATTTTAACTATATTTATTTCATTAATTTCATTGGTTTTTAGCAGAGAAGGCAAGAAAATTTTGAAGAAAGGAAATAAAGGAAAGAGGAAGGAAAGAAGGAAGGAAGGAGGGAAGGGAGGGACGAAGGAAGGGAGGAAGGAAAGAAGGAAGGAAGGAAGGAAGGGAGGAAGGAAAGAAGGAAGGAAGGAAAGAAGGAAAAAGGAAGGGAGGGAGGAAGGAAGGAAATGTAAGCTCCATGAGGGCAAGGATTTTTGCCCATTTTGTTCATTGCCTTGTCCCAGTCCCTAGAACTCAACTGGCCTATAGTAAGTACTCAATAAGCAATTTCTTAATAAATGTATAAGCAAGGAAATGAATAAGTGGAAAATTAGGCACAAATGCTTGGTACTTTTCAGGCCCACCATGAAACAATTGATGAATGCATTATAGAACTCTTCTTAACTAGCTCATCAATAACTGAAACTTTTACCCCCACCCCCCAATAGTTAAAAGCAAATAAAAGAATAGGTTTGGCTGTGTGTATGAAAAGCAGAATCATTCTAATTCTGGTTGCACTCACTAGTTGAATAATAGTTTGGAAAATAATTGCCACTGTGTAGAGTTTAAGACATGTGGGATAAAAGCAGAAATCAGCTTGTTTCTAGAAATGGCTGTTCATGGTTGAATGGAGCTTCAACTCTTAAGAACATCTATGGGCAGGATTAGAGTGCATTCTTCAGAAGGAGGTGTTGGATATTCTGCCAGAACTCTTTCTATTTATATTGTTACACACATGAAAATTCCAAGCACGCTATCAACATGTCATTTTCCCACTCAATAATCACCGATCCACCTTGACATTTTTAGCTCAAACTTTTTAGGTTGGATGATGTTCAAGTCTTCTATGTTAACTTTGCTCCCAAAATACAATATTATCTCTGAGATTTCTCCAACAAATTCATAGGGCCACTGTTCTAAACAACTCCTTGTACATTACGTAGCTTATATGGCTACATATGGTATTCCTGTTTAAGCTGGTATTTCTAACCAGGTTTTTATACTTACTACACAAAAGCATTCATTTCCATATTTTTCTGTGGTTCTATATTGTTTATCCTAAATTTGTACTCTTGTGCTTAGATTCTAAAGCAAAAACAATGGGTGATGATAATGGAATGATCATAAACATTATCATGTATTAGGGCCTAGAATGTAAGCTCCATAAGAATTTTATTTTATTTTTTTTCCATTTTGCTCAGTACTATATCTCCAACTGCTTAAAACAATGTATGGCATATTATGGGCACACAACAAAGACACATTGAGTTTAACAGTGAAAGTACTATAAAATAGTTACAGAAATATGTTTTTGTTTTCCTACTCTAGCCTTATGAGCTAAATGTTTTTACATGAACTTTATGAATGATATAATTTAAAAGATTGAATTACTTGCCCAGTGTCATAGAGCTAGCATATAGAAGAGCAGGGATTTAATCTATAGCTCTCTGAATTTCAGACATAAACTTTTGTTCTATACTATGTTGTCTCCCTAATTCAAACAATTCTTTTTGAAACTCGGTTAGTGATGACTATCTCATTAGTGATGACTTTTTCTACATAGATATCTTATTTCAGAAAAGTACAACATTTAGAATCAGCAACTATTAATCAAAACTATGATATTCTTCTATTGTGCCATATAATTGCATTTTATTTCTTCTTTACAGTGTTTCCATTACATTTTATTTGCACAAACAGGCAACAGGCCAGATCTGCTTTCAGTATGTGTTCAGTATGTGTTCCTTGAGGCCCACAAAACCTAAAAGTTTGTCAATCCCTGGTAGAATGAAAATCTTAAGCTTGGGGCTAAAAAGACATGATTTCAAATTCTGCCCAATTACCAATCAGATATATAATCATAGAAATTAACCCAATCTAAAGACTTACAGTATTCTCTAAAATTAATGAGCTAGTGTATCTAAAGGATATGTAATGTAATAGAAACTCAGAAAGGTCATGCTATTACTACTGATATCTTATTGATTGGTTACTCGTTACCAGGATTAACCTAAATGCTTTGACACATAATCTCATTTACTCAAAGGCCATATCTAGTAGACACTTTCATGACTTTTCTTTTTCTCACCTATGTTAGAAAAGCAAAGTAACTTGTCTGTAGTCATAAAACAAGTGAAAAAGCAAGGATTCAAAAGCAGGTAGTCTAGGAAGCAAGACGGCAGTTGTGGCAGGAGCATTGCTTTTTAATATCTCCAAATCCTTTTTCAAAAACAGAGCTACCAGGGTAGCCAAAGATAAAATGCACGGACATCTTTGGAAACACAAGATGCTGTAGGCTGAGTTCTCCAGAAGCATATGCCAAGATGGAGTCAGGTACAAGATATTCACTAGGGATCCACACCTGTGAAAAAAAGAGGATGACATTAGGATTGAGCAAAGGGAGGAGTTGAACGGCAACACAGGCTAGACAAAGCCTTGGTCAGAGCACTGTGGTGTTCTGGAATGAATCCTGCCAGTCAGAGTTGACTCATAGTGGGCAGCAATAGCAGTCACTAGATGTGGGCTGCTCAATGAAAGGTGTGGTTTGGGGATGCATCACTCCCTGAAGCTGAGGAGGAAGAGGAACTGACAGCTGAACATTGTATGCTGACCACAATCCCTATAGCTGGCAAGTCCCTCTTTAAAGGGAATTCTGGGTGACACTCTTCACATCTCCTACAATTTGCACTGCTCAGATCTGTTTCTTCACGTGCGTTTGGGGAGCTGGCTCTTCCAGGATTCCCATGAGCCTTTCTTCTTGAGAGAAAATTGAGAAGAGGGAAGTTAGCAGAACAGTCCACAGCCCCCATCACTACAGTTGGTCTTGAGAGTAAGATTGATATTCCTCATATTCCTCTTCCAATATCTCATCTGGATGTTTCTCACTCTCTATTACCAGCTCTGCTGACTGTGGTCACTATTCTTATCCCCACGTGGGCTGAGCCCCTGGTCCCTATGCCCTTCTCAGGCTGGGGCTCCTGTGCCAGTGCATTTATAAACAAAATTGGGGAATGGAGTACCAAGAGGCAACCAAGTAGACCATCTGTGTTCCTCACATATTCACCCTTGTCTCCACTGAGTAACAGCACCTCCACCTTTCCTATGATCAAGGACAATTCCCCCCCCCCCCCAATAGTGACTATTCTTTCCTGCTTGTCCCTGAACACAAGGGAGCCCAAAGTGTCTAGGCAGAAGCCTCAGCTTATAATTCAACAGGACCATTGTGCCCCTGCACCCTTTGGAGATTAGGAGCTCTATACCTTGAGAGCCTAGAATTTCAAGGATGGATTTATGTTACTACTAGCCAAACAAATATACAAAGAAATCAAATCAAAACGATCTCATGGCCCTTTTTGAGAAGTTACTATTATGCATCCCCTTATCACTATAATATCTTTCCTTCACCTAGACCTCTCGTTACTGTTTAATTTGTGGTAAATTTTAAAATAGAATTTGGAGTATTAGTTATCTATTGCTGCATACATAGAAGTGAACTTTAAAAATACATAGAAATAATATGTTTAAAGAGATTTTTAAAACATGCAAAAGGTGTTGATTTTCATTTCAAAAGCAAATATGAAGCTCTGGGCAGTATGGCATTTTTTTTCCTACTGTCTCTTTCCAAATTATATTACCAATTAATTAAACGATAGTATATGAACTTAGATGAAATATTGAACCAAGATTGCTTGTTGTCAGAGATGAGTTTATTCTATATACAAGAAATTGCTAAATGTTGTATCAGTAGAAACACTGAGTAAATCCATTGTGGACTGATCCATGATTCTCTCTCCCAAGGTAGATGTGTCTAAGAAATATATGGTAGAAAGCCACAACAGATCTCCAATGATATCCCCTGTATAAAGAGGTGCAGACTCAAGTTGAAAGCACTTTGGTGCTGCTATATCTAATTCATCTCTTAAATTTCATCTTGCTTGGACTTCACAGCACTGGGACGCTGCCAGCTGCATGGTGGAATACATTAGTATTGCTTCTGATACAAGTAGCCACACTAAGCAAAGAAAAAGGCCCAGTGTTAAGGTCCTCTTTAAGAACTGTTCATACTATTCTACTCTTGAAATTGCTGGTTTGCCACATTAATAATTGACAAAATATCCCCCTTTAATCTGAATCTAGCAGGGGAAAGATTTTAGTCAACTCCTGTATGAGAAATGAATTTGGCTTCTAGTTCACTGTAAGCCACTACAAGGCAAACAGAGATCTGTAATGATGTATAAACAGGGAACAATTCCAAAAACAGGGAACAATTCCAGATACATGGAAAAATGCTGTAGTTCAAAAAATATTTTCTGAAGTTTCAAGTGTTACATGGAAATAGACATTTCCCGAAATTGAAAAATTAAGAAAAAATTTAAAAGAAGACATTTAGAAATTATCTAATGTGCTTTAAAAAGTATTGCTAACTGCATAAAAAGCCATTTAGGTAGGTTTGGAATTATGGAGTCACGCACATTTTCCTTCATAGCTTTGTAAATGCAGCTTTTTTGTCTTCAGATTGTTGCATAAAAATTTGAGGTTCACCTAACATTAACCTGATTATTTTTTTCTTGAATATTTGCGGGCTTCTGTATCTTCAAGGTATAAAGATTCAACCAACCTGTATCAAGAAATGTACTTTACACTTTTTTAATTTTATTTTTTAAAATATCTAATTTTAGACTAAAGATACTTCCATAGTAAAATAGAATTTTTTTTTTCCCTCAAACTATCAATGTCATAGTTAATGATAAAACCCTAGAGGAACTCTGAGAAAAATCACAAAGAATAAATATTTTACTTAAAACCATTAGAGGCTTTAAAAAGTGAAATAAAATTTGAAACAAATAAGAATCACACCAAATTATTATTTTTTCTATAATAACTTTTTAAAATAACAGAATTATCATTACTTGTAAGAGATTTAATTGTCTTCTTATGAAACTCAATAAAACCAACAGGGGGGAAATTATGATTGTTTAATTTCATGACTGAAATAACATTGACTAAAGGAACAAGACAAGAATGCCAATTTTTATCACTCATTCAACATAATACTGGATTTAGCCAGAACAATTAGGCAAAATAAAAAAATAGAGGGCAACCAAATTGGAAAACAGGAAGTCAAATTATCCCTGTTTGCATGTGACATCTTCTTACATATAGCAAAACCTAAAGACTCCATCAATAAAACTCTTAGAACTGATAAACAAATTCAATAAAGTTGCAGAATACTAAATAATATACAAATATCAGTGATTTTTTATACACCAACATCAAAGTAGATGAAAACAAAAAATTCCATTAACAATAACTACCAAAAAATAAAATACCCAGGAATAAATGTAATTAAGAAGATGAGAGACCTCTACAACGAAAATTTGTTTATTTATTCATTTATATTTTAATTTTACTATGAATATTCATGAGATACAAAGCTAATTGTCATCCCTCGTGACCATGATGTGAAGGCCAGCTTCATACTGGCAGTATGCCCATTACCAGAAATTGCATTTGTACCCTGTGTCCCCCACCCAATTATCCCCAACCTCCATCCTCCTCCCTTTTTACCCCCACTCCACTTTGTAGCCCAAGGTATATTATCTCCCTCTGTAAGTCTAATGCACCATTGTAGTCTTTCCTTCCTTCTTTCACTCTTAGCTCCTATATATGAGTGAGCACATGTGGTGTTTATTCCTCTATGCTTTGCTTATTTCACTCAACATAAGTTTCTCCAGGTTGATCCATGTTGTTGCAAATGGGAGTATTTCATTCTTTTTTATGGCAGAGTAGTATTCCATGGTGTATATACACCACAATTTCCTTATCCAATTGTCCATCAGTGGACCTTTAGGTTTGTTCCATATCTTGGCTATTGTAAACAGAGCTGCGATGAACATAGGAATGCAGGTATCCCTTCGACATGACGATTTCCATTCCTCTGGGTATATACCCAGAAAAGGGATTGCTGGATCCTATGGAAGATCTATCTGTAGTTGTTTGAGAAACCTCCATACTGTTTAATTTGAAAAAAACACTGATGAAAGAAATTAAAGAGTGCACAAAGAAATGGAAAGACATGCCATGTTCATGTATGGAAGAATTAATACTGTCAAAATGACAAAACTACGAAAAGTAATTCACATATTCAGTGCAATTCCTACCAAAATACCAATGACACTCTTCACAGAAATAGAAAAAAACAATTCTAAGATTCATATGGAACCATAAAAGACCCCAAATAGCCAAAGTATGCCTGAACAAAAAGAATACAGCTGAAAGCATTACACCACCTGACTTCAAAATAAACACAGGCACATAAACCAATGGAACAGAATAGACAACCCAGAAATAAATCCACATATTTATGGCCAACTGATTTTTCACAAAGGCTTCAAGAACATATATTGAAGAAAAGACAGCCTCTTTAATAAATTGTGATGGGAAAGCTGGATATCCATATACAAATGAATGAATCTAGACCCCTATTTCTCACCATATACCAAAATCAACTCAAAATGAATTAAGACTGAAATGTAAGACCAGAAACCATAAAACTACAAGAAGAAAACATAGGTGAAACATCCAAGACACTGGCTTGGGGAAAAAAAAAATTTATAGAGAAGACTTCTAAAGAACAAAAAATAAAAGCAAAAATAAACAAGTGGGATTACATTAAACTAAAAAGTTTCTGCATAGCAAAGGATACGATCAACAGAGCAAACAGGAAACTGACAGAATGAGAGAAAAATATCTGCGAACAATTCATCAGACAAGGGATTAATATCCAGAATACACAAGAAACTTAAACAACTTAACAGCAAAAAAAAAAAAAAAAAAAAAATTAATAATCCAATTAAAGAATGGGCAAATGACCCAAAAAGACATTTCTGAAAAGACATACAAATGGCCAATAGGTATATGAAAAAATGCTCTACATCACTAATCATTGGGGAAATGCAAATGAAAACCACAATGAGGTATTATCTCACCCCAGTTAGAATGGCAATTATCATAAAGAAAATGACAAATGCTTTCAAGGATGCAGGGACAGGGGACCTTTTATACAGTACTGGTAGGAAAGAAAATTAGTGGAAAACAGTATGCCATGATGGAAAACAGTATAGAGGTTTCTCAAAAAACTAAAATATGGTCAAATAATCTCACTGCTGGGTATTTATCCAAAGGAGGAATTAGCATAATGAAGAAATATCTGCACCCCCATGTTTATAGCAGCATGATTCACAATAGCCAAGATATGAAATCAACCTAGGTGTCCATCAGCAAACAAATGGATAAAGAAAATGCATATATTCACAATGGAATGCAACTCAGCTGTAAAAAAAAGAATGAAATTCTATCATTTGTGGCAACATAGATGAGCCTGAAAGACATATTAAGTGAAATAAGTCAGGCACAGAAAGGTAAATACCACATGTTCTCACTCCTATGTAGGAGATAAAAAAAAAAGTCAAGCTTATTGAAGTAGAGAGGACAATTATGGTTACTAGAGGCTTGGAAGGAGGGAATGGGAAGAGGTTTCTTAACTGATACAAATTTACAGCTAGATTGAAAAAATAAGTTCTAGTGGGTAGTGCTAGGCATCTATAATTAACAATAATTTCTTTTATGTTCTCAAATGGTGAGAAGAGCTCACATGCTCTCATCACAAAGAAATGATAAATTTTCGCAATGATGAATATGTTAATTACTCTGATTTGATTGTGAGGCATTATAAACGTATGTTGAAATATAATTCTTTTTTTTTTTTTTTTTTTTTTTTTTTTTTTTT
>NW_007734920.1:61688-69733 GCF_000696425.1 Galeopterus variegatus
CCCCCGTCCGGGCCGGGGCCCGGCAGCGGGATCGCACCCCTCGGTGTTTCGCCCGCCCCTCGCTCAGCCAGTGAGCGGCCGGTCTGTATGTGGGATCCGAACCCTCGGCGGGAGCGTCGCCACGCTCTCAAGCGGCGCACTGTAGCAGTGCGCCACCTGGCCGGCCCCTGAAATATAATTCTGTAGCCATAAATATGTACAATCAATACATGTCAAATAAACAATAAATAAATCAAAATAATCATTAAGAATTTACATTTCAAAACCAGAAACAACCAAAATGACTACTTTATATTAGCAGTAGAGAGTTAAAGGAAATAATAATAATAATCCTGACAAAATAAGAGGAATCCAGATAATAACAGTAATATAAAACATGTAAGAATTGTAAGTTTAAAACTACAATTACTTATAAAGAAGTATAATAATAGGGTTGTATAAAAGGGAAAGCAATCATCCCAGGAAAGGACTCTAGTTAATTTTTAAATTTATTTATACTTAACCAATTAATAAAGTTATGCTTCTGACAAACCATGTGCATTAAATAATTTCGTACAGAAAAATCAACTGTACTTAAATATAATTGGAATTATTTTTTGTTTTGTTTTGTGGGAATAAGAAAGCTTTTAATTTTGGGGGGGAGTAATTAATCACAAAAAAACACTTTTGACATTTTCGTGTTCATTAAATACTTTTGCACAGAAAAATCAACTTCACTTTAATATTATTGGAATTATTTTTGTTTTGTTTTGTAGGATTAAAAAAGCTTTTAATTTGGGGGAGGAGGGAGTAATTAAGCACAAAAAACTACTTTTGATATTTTTAAAAGAAGAATTATTATTGGATTATTGTTCCACCAGATTTTAAAACATTAGAGGGTAAGTAATCACAAGTGTAATACTGGTACAATAATAGTGAGCAAATTAATTAATAGCACAGAAAAAGGCTCTCTCTCCCACTCTCTTTCTCCTTTTCCAAATATATAAACGTACACTTATTTAAATATATATTTAATTAATTACTTGTAAGTACTTGTAATTTACACAAATCATTTGGGAAAGCTAGGAAAATTGGTTAGATGTTCATGAAAAAATGCAGTCTTCCTGTAAAATAATACAATAAAATTCTAAACAGTTTAAAGCAGCAGTTCTTCAATTATAGTTCCTTGAACCCTGGGAGTCTATAAGAAATTAAATATATATATAAATAGATAGGTAAATGTTTGTAGACTTTTCTTTTTAACCAAGTTGACATTTGCACTAGCAGTGCAAAAGCAACAGTAGGCAAAAGGGCTGGTGCATCAATTGTATTATTAGTCATTTTATTCCTCACTGCCATGTGCTAGCAGGAAAAAAAAAAAGCCAATTTCACCTAAGAATGTCATTGGTGAAACCATAAAAATTACTGATTTTATTTGATATTGACTTTTTTTTTTTTTTCCTTTTTGTCTTTTTTCGTGACCGGCAACGGATCGCAACCCTCAGTTTCGCGCCCGTACCAGACCGGGACCGGCAACGGGATCGCAACCCTCGGTGTGGCGCCCGCCCCTCGCTCAGCCAGTGAGCGGCCAGTCTATATGTGGGATCCGAACCCTTGGTGGGAGCGCCGCCGCGCTCCCAAGAGGCGCACTGTAGCAGTGCGCCACTGGGCCGGCCCTTGATCTTGACTTTTTAATGAGACTTTTTTATATCCTGTGCAACAAAATGAAACATATGATTAAAAATTTTGGCCCATATGGAAGTATAATGTTGGTTTTGAAGAAAATTACACCAGTGATGGTTTGAGTTAGGAATGAAACTATCTTCTTTTTTCATGAAACACCATTTTAGGCTTTCAAGAACAGCTGACAAACTATGCTAATGAACAAAGTGAGACCGGCATTAAGGAAAACAACCGATCAAGTATTTTGAAATGATAACATCTGAGTTTTCAAGGAAAAAATTAAAATTTTGGACAACTTATATTTACCACCCTGAGCTTGACAGTGTCCAAATACCTAAAGATCCTCTTGATAAGATCTGTAATAATAATAGTGGATGTGATTTTTTTAATATTGTATGATTAAAAGTGTGAAAACTTGAAAAATGTACATAATTTAGTTACAAGTATTTTCCAAATGAGTAATAAATTACATTCCAAAATCATGCATAAGGAAAAAATCCATTCAAAATGCAAGAAGGACTAACAGATTTTATTGTATTAAAAGTTAACTTACATGGTTTCAAATTCCATATTGCAACTAACATTTAAAAATCTAATTTGTTGAGTTTTGCTATAGCAGCAAAGAAAAATATCCAACATTTTCTGAAAGGGCATGAAATTACTCCACTCTTTTTCAACTACGTATTTTTGTGAGACCAGATATTTTCCATATACATTGATTAAAAGAAACTATCATGACAGATTAAATGCAGAAGCAAACTATGAAAATCCAGCTGTTTTCTCTTAAGTTAGATATTGAAGATATTTGCAAAAATGCAAAGCAATGCCACTCTTAATAACTTTTTGTTTGAAATATATAGTTATTTTTTCTTTCTTTTTTTTTTTTTTGTCTTTTTTCCGTGTCCAGCAATGGATCGCAACCCTCAGTGTCGCCCCTGTACCGGACCGGGACCGGCAACGGGATCGCAACCCTCGGTGCTGCTCCTGCACCTCGCTCAGCCAGTGAGCGGGAACCGGTCTATATGTGGGATCCGAACCTTTGGCGGGAGCGCCGCCGCGCTTCCCAAGCAGCACACTAATGCAGTGCGCCACCGGGCCGGCCCTATAGTTATTTTTTCTAAAATATATCAATTATGTTAACATGTAGTGAGTTACTACTGTTATTTAATAGTAATTTAAAATAATTTAATAAAAAATATTTGTAAAATATCTCAGCTTTAATTTCTAACACAGTATACATGGTAAGGTATAACTCATATAAGCAAAAACTCTGTAAAGTACTCTATAATTTTTTAAAGTGTAAAATGATCCTAATAACAAAGTACTTTAGAATCATTGATTCAAAGCATTCAATTTAAAAAATAAAATTATGAAACACTGGAAATAATCAGCAACTATTCAGCTTCTCTCTGAATAGAGAATTCTGTATACAAACAAGCAATGAAAGAACTACCAAAGGAAAAATTCAATGTCTTACAACATAAAAAAGAAATGCCTGTGCATAATAAAATATCTTTAAAAGTTTTGAGTTACACTAAAAAAAAAAAAAATCAGAAACAAATAAGAGATGCTATATTTGCCAAAAGTTTAGCTAACATTAAAATTTGACAGATAAAAATCCTGCATATATGAACTAAGTAAAATTTAGAAAACTATAATTGCAGTATGCAAATAAGGAAAGAATAGCTCATTAGATGTGGAAATATAATAAAATGAATTCACACAAACAATCATATTCTCACACTCTCATAATCTTGCTTGTAATCTGATAAATACCATATAGATGAGGCACAATTTCTGTTTGCCTAACAAATTAGCTATTAAAAAAAAAGACATCACTCACTTTTGGTTAAAAAGTATAGCTTAAAATGTGCTCAGATGCTATTTGTAAAACTATATAATTGTTAATATTTGTGAAAGGCAATTTGGAAAATTTATGAAAACCATAACAAGGTTCTTGCTCTTTAACCCAGTAATTTCACTTCCAAATAACTTTCGTCAAATATTACAAAAAGAAGGAAAATATTTAACTATAAATATATTTACTATAGCACTGTATATAATGTACAAATCTCATAACAAACTACGTTAATAGTAGGAGACATAAAAATTAATATACTTATACAATAAAATATTTTATACCCACTAAAAATATGTTGTAAAGATGTAAATTACATATGTTATGATGATATGTAAATAAGGAGAACACAATATTGAATAAACAATATCATCCTAGTTATATGTAGGGTTTGTGGATATGAAAGAATTTATTTCCTTCTGCATAAAAAGCAAATCTTTTCTTCCTATCCTTGTCTTCCATTTCTCTCACCATATATAAATTTTTAATTGTATTAGTACAGATTCACAGACAGTGTTGGACTACACTTGCTGGCTGGGTGGTCTCTTAGTATTTGAATCTCTTTTGCTCTAAATATTTGGGATATTTTAATGCTGCATTAATATTTTAAAATCTTATCCAATTTCTAATACTATATGAAAACAAATGTATTGAAGGAGGAATAGGCAGAAAAGATATATTAAAAATAATGTGTGCTGTCTCATGTTAGTTAATTTTAAAAGTACAGTTGGCCTTTCTGATCCATGAGTTCCACATCTATGGACTCAACCAACCACAGATTGAAAATATTTGGAAAAAAAATGCATCTGTACTTAATATATACATACTTCTTTCTTTTCATTAGTACATAAGCAACACAATATAACAACTATTTACATAGCAATTACATTGTATTAGGTATTATAAGTAATCTACAGATGATTTAAAGTAGAAGGGAGGATGTACATAGGATATAAGCAAATACTACACAATTTTATATTAGGAACTGGGAACATCCATGGATTTTTTTTTTTTTAATTTGGGAGGTCCTTAAACCAATCACCCATAGCTACCAAAGGATAACTTCACTTTTCTGAATTCCAACCGTCTGAATGATATTACCTTTAATAACCAAAGAAAAAGCAATAAGTTGAACTTTCAAAATGAGAGAACAAACCTAAGAATGCTAGAGATGGGGGATAGAGGGAGGGGGTTTGCAAAGTGATAGGCTGGGCAAAAGGCATAAAGAAATATCATGATTTGTAAGAATGAACATGCTAATAATCAATAAAAAGTTATTAAAAATAATAAAAGCTATGGCCGTACCCTATTCCCATCAGTGAATGCTAAGTGAATAGTGTTTACTTCCAAATTAGCCATGCTTTCATGAGATGCCCCGATTTCACTGCTAGAGTGGTGTCAAGAGAGACCAGTGGGGGAGCTGGGAATTTTATTCTTGATGGTCAGCAATAAAACTACTTTTGCCATACAGTGTTAGTGAAAACCATATGGGGAGCCTGAATATTTTTCTCCACCTAGCAGTAATAAGACTCTCCTCACCCCACTAGAGTAAGGTCAGAAGAGGTATAATGGAGGATCAAGACTTTCAGCAATACCCAGTGGTAACAAGGTCATTCCCACCACAGCCTTAGTGGAGGCAATGTGGGAAACAGTAGTGAGGTGTTGGTATGCTTCCCAGCCAGAGTGGTATCAGCAGAGGAACAATGGTGAGCCAGAGCTCCCACTCATATTCAGCAGTACTGAGGAGCCTCATGGCTCCTGGGGTAGCTGTGAAGACAATGTGAGAAACCTGCATTTTTAACCTCACCTGGCATTAACAAAGTGGCATCCTTTTATTCCCATAGTGAAGCAGATCAGAAGAGGCCAGCTACAACAAAATATTTAAGTAATATTCAAAGTCTCATAAGGTAATACCCCAAATGTCCAGGTTTTAACCAAAAACTATTCATCAGACCAAGTACCAGGAGAATCTCATTCTGACTGAAAAAAGATAATCAATAGAAGTCAACACCAATATGTTAGAATCATCAGACAAATATTTTAAAGCAGTCATCACCAAAAAATGCTTCAAAGAGCATTATAAATATGCTTGAAGCCAGTATATGTGTGTGTGTATTGGGGGTGACCTGTGGCAGAAAGACTTGGAAAAGAAATAGAAAGTCTCAGCAAGGATGCAGTAGATATTTCAAAAAGCTAAATAAAAATATTAGAACTTAAAAAAATATAATTTACACAATAAAAAATTTAATGGATGAGATCAAAAGCAGTATGAAGAGGACAGAGGAAATAATAAATAAATTTGAAAACTGAACAATAAAAATTTCCCAGTCTGAATAACAGAAAGAAAAGAAAGTTATACAGACTAACAAACCCTGAGATACAAACAAACAAACAAAACAAACCAAGATGAACCAATGGAATCTACACCAGGAAATATAAAGTCAAACATCTAAAACTAAATACAAAGAAAACAATCTTGAAATAGATGATAGAAAAATAAAATCTTACTCACATGAGAAAATAAATTTAAATGACAGATGATTTCTCATCAGAAACCATGAAAGCCAGGTGGAAGTAATGCAATTTTTTTCAAGCGCCAAAAAACAGAACTTTCACCCAGAGAAAATACGTATCAGGAAAGAAGGAGAAACCAAGACTTCTCAGTTTAAGAAAAATGAAAAGAATTTGTCACCAAATCATTAGACATACGCTAAAAATATGGCTAATGAAAATTCTATAACAAGAAAAAAAAAAGGAAAATAATGGTGAGAGTAAAAAGTGGGTAAATACAATATACTTTTCTTCTACTTTTCTAAATTAGGTTTGATGGTTGAGTCAAAAATCCTTGCACCATGTAATGTGCTTCTAAATATATGTAGAGAAAATGTTTAAGACAACTGTATTATAAATGGGAAGGTAAAAAATATGTACACATATAAAGTATATATTATATATGTATTACTCAAAATCATTATAGATGAATCAAAAAGCAAAAAAAGAATGCTGAAAATGTTCAAGTAACCCACTGGCAGGCAGAAAAAAAAACAGAGAAACAAAACAACAACAACAAAAAAAAACTCAAGAGAAAAAACAGCAAACATAAAATAAAATGACAGATTTAGACAGTAATATATCAATGTTAACTGTAAATGTAAATAATATAAATATATAAATTAGAAAGCACAGAATTTCAGAATGATTTAAGAAAACACGAACCAATTATATACTTTCTACAAGAACTCATTCAAACACAATGATATAGCCAGATTGAAAGTAAATGGATGAAAAAAGATATATCATGCAAAGATTAATCACAAGAAAGAAGAAGTGGCTATATTAATATTAACATCAGAAGAAGTAAATTTCAGAGTAAAGAAAATTACCAAAGGCAGAGGGGGATGTTACATGATAATGAAAGGAATAATCCACCAACAAGACCTAGCAATTTTAAATCAATGCACAAAGGAATGGAGCCACAAAATATGTGAAACAAATACTGACAGACCTCACAATTACAGTTGGATACTTCAATACCCCTCTGTCAACAATTTATATAACTTAGACAGAAAATCACCAAGGGTATAGAACTCAGTGACACAATCAAGTAACAGAATCTAATCAACATTTATGAAACAGTAGAATTACAGATTCTTTTCAAGCACACCTAGCACATATACCAAGATAGGCCAAATGCTGGGCCATATAATAAATCTCAAAAAATTTGAAAGAATTAAAATAAAACATATTATGCTCTTTGACCAAAATGAAATCAATTTAGAAACTAATAAAGAAAGCTAATAGGAAAATCTTCAAATTGTTGAAAACTAAAGAACACACCCCCAAATAATTTATGGATCAAAGAGTAAGTCTTGAAGAAAGTTAAAAAATACAGGGGACAGATGGAAATGAAAATAAAACATATCAAAATTTGTGGAATACATTTAAAGCAATGGCAACTGCACAATTTATACCACCAAAGACTTACATTAGAATGGAAGAAAGGTCTCAAATCAATAAGCAGAGTTTCCATCTAAGGAACCTAGATAAAAAGAGCAAAATAAAATCAAAGCAAACAGACAAAAAAAAAAGTTCAGAAATAAAATATATTATTTTAAGAAAGAGAGAAATGTAAACCAAAAAGATATTTGAAAAGATAACTAAGGGACGAGCCTGTGGGGCACTCTGGAGAGTGCAGCGCTGGGAGTGCAGCAGTGCTCCCACCGTGGGTTCGGATCCTATATAGGGATGACCAGTGCGCTCACAGCGCTCACTGGCTGAGCGCAGTGCAGCTGGTCTCAAAAAGGACAAAAAAAAAAAAAAAGAAAAGATAACTAAAATGAACAAACCTTTACCAAAATTGGCAAAGAGAAAAGAAGACACAAGTTACCAATATCAGAAGTAAAATAGGTAAATATCATCTATCTAAAGAATAGGATCAATAAAAATAACAAATAAATTTGACAACTTAAATAAAATTGACCTAAACCTTGAAAAACACAGCTACCATAGCTGGGCCAAAATGAAG
>NW_007734920.1:71288-73260 GCF_000696425.1 Galeopterus variegatus
GAGAGAGAGAAAGAGAGGATTTAAATAAATAAAACCATAAATAAAACTGGAGACATTGCAGCTGATACTACAGAAATATAAAGTATCATAACAGACTATTACAATTATACACCATTAAATTAGATAACTTACAAGAAATGAATAAATTTATTGACACATATAACCAAGCAAGATTGAATTATGAAAAAATAGAAAATATGAACAGATCAATAATGATAAGGATGGAATTTGTATTAAAAATTCTCTCATTAAAGAAAAAAAACAGGACCAGATGGCTTTATATCTAAAGTCTACCAAAAATTTAAAAAAGAACACCAATTCTTCTCAAACTTTTCTAAAATATTGAAGAAGAGGAAATACTTCCAATCTCAGTTATGAGACCAAAATTACCTGGATACTCAAACCAGACAAGGACTCTATAAAAATATTTTTAAACTACAGGCCAGTATCCCTGATAAACATAGATGCAAAAAGTCCTAACAAAATAGGAAATCAAATTCAAGAGCACCTTAAAAAGATTAATCGTCATGATTAACTAGGATTCATTCCAGGGATGCAAGGGTGAGTCAATATATGTGAATATACAAACACGATACATCACATTAATAGGGTGAAAAGCAAAACCATACATTCATATCTATAGTTGCAAAAAAAGGCATTTGACAAAATTTAAAAATTTTTTATAATAAAACCCCTCAACGAATTAGAATAGAAATAACATACCTAAAAAACCATATATGACAAACCCACAGCTAACATCATACTCAGTGGGGAAAATTGAAAGCCTGGCCTCNTCACAGCGCTCACTGGCTGAGCGCAGTGCAGCTGGTCTCAAAAAGGACAAAAAAAAAAAAAGAAAAGATAACTAAAATGAACAAACCTTTACCAAAATTGGCAAAGAGAAAAGAAGACACAAGTTACCAATATCAGAAGTAAAATAGGTAAATATCATCTATCTAAAGAATAGGATCAATAAAAATAACAAATAAATTTGACAACTTAAATAAAATTAACCTAAATCTTGAAAAACACAGCTACCATAGCTGGGCCAAAATGAAGATAATCTGGATAGCCCCATAACCATTAAAAAATTGTATTCATAATTTTAAAAAATTCTCCCCCCTCAAAAAAAAAATATATATATCTACAGGTCCAGATGATTACAAAGGAGAATTCTACCAAATTTTAAAAGTGGAAATAACAGCAATTCTACACAGTCTCTTCCAGTTTCTGGAAAAAACAGATACACTACCTGTTTATTTTATGAAATTATTATCCTAACGCGCACACACACACATGCAAAGCCAGTACAGAAAAACAAAACCAAAGATAAAAATACAGAACAATATCCCTCATAGATATAAATGCAAAAATTACTAAAATAGCACATAGAATTTGGCAATATATAAAAGGAAATGTATAGTATGACCCAGAGGGGTTTATACTGGAGATGTTACATATTTGAAAATCATGTAATCCACCAAATTAATAGGCTATGAATAAACTAAATATGAAAAATTACAGAATTATATCAATCAATGTTTAAAAAGCTTTAGACAAACTTCAATACCCATTCATAATAAAAAACCCTCCAAAAACTAAGAATAAATAAAATTTTCTTGACCTGATAATGAGCAGCTATAGCTAACATTGTATTTAAATGTAAAACATATAGCAATAAATAGCTACATCAAAAAAAGAAAAATCTCAAATAAATAATGTGATGTTGTACCTAAAGGAACAAGAGAAACAAGAAACTAAGACCAAAGTTAGTACAAGAAAGGAGATAATAAAGATCAGAGAAGAAATAAATAAAATAGAAACGACAAACAAAATAAAAGATCAGCACATTAAGAAGTTGGTTTCTTGAAAATATAAACAAAATCAGCAAATACTTAGCAAGACTAACAAGAGAGAGAGAAAGAGAGGATTTAAATAAATAAAACCATAAATAAAACTGGAGACATTGCAG
>NW_007734920.1:73819-76416 GCF_000696425.1 Galeopterus variegatus
CAAGGGTGAGTCAATATATGTGAATATACAAACACGATACATCACATTAATAGGGTGAAAAACAAAACCATACATTCATATCTATAGTTGCAAAAAAAGGTATTTGACAAAATTTAAAAATTTTTTATAATAAAAACCCTCAACGAATTAGAATAGAAATAACATACCTAAAAAATCATATATGACAAACCCACAGCTAACATCATACTCAGTGGGGAAAATTGAAAGCCTGGCCTCTAAGATTCATAACAGGACAAGCATGCCCAGAATATATAAAAACTCAAATGACAGCACAAAACAAAACAAAACAAAAAAATAACCCCCCCCCGACAAAATTAAAAAATGGACCAAGGATTTGAACAAGCATTTCTCAAATGAAGATATACAAAATGGGAAATAGGCACATGAAAAAATGCTCAACATCACTACTCACCAGGGAAATGCAAATTAAAACCACAATGAGATATCATCTTACTCCAGTTAAAATGACCATTATCAAAAAGACAGAAAATAAATGCTGGTAAGCATGAGAAGAAAAGGGAACTCTTCTACATTGGTGAGAATGTAAATTGGTACAGCCATTTTGGAAAAGAGTATAAAGTTTCTTCAGTGAACCTAAAATTGAACTATCATATTACCCAGCAATCCCCTTACTGGGTATATGTCCAAATGACACCAAATAGCCAAAGCTATCTTGAGCAAAATGAACAAAGATGGATGTATCATAGTACCTGACTCCAAAATAAACTACAAAGCTATAGTAACCAAAACATTATGGTACTGGCATAAAAAAAAAGACACATAGACCAATGGAGTTGAATACAGAGCCCAGAAATAAATTCACTTGGTTACAGTCAACATTTTTTTTAAACACGTTTCCCAGAACACACAACAGGAGCAAAACTCTCTCTTAAATAAATAGTGTTGGGAAAACTGGATATGCACATATGGAAGAATAAAATTAAACACTTATCCCACACTATACAAAAATCAACTGAAAACAGACTATACACTTAACTGTAGACTTCAAACTATGAAGCTACTAGAAGAATATGTAGGGGAAAACTCTATTGCATTGTTCTCAGCAAGAACTTTTGGATATGACCGCAAAAGCATAGGCAACAAAAACAAAAATAAACTAATGAGATTGCATCAAACTAAAAAGCTGCACAGCAAAGGAAACAACCAACAGAGTGAAGATACTATCTACTGGATAGGAAGAATATTTCCATACTGTACATCTGGTAAGGGATTAATATCCAAAGTATATAAATGACAAACACAAATTAATAGCAAGAAAACAAATCACCTAATAAAAAGTGGGCAAAACCTTAATAGATATTTCTCAAAAGAAGTTATACAAATGGCCAACAGGAATATGAAAGAAAATGCAACATCACTAATCATCAGGGAAATACAAATTAAAGCTGCAATGGCATATCACCTCACTCCTGTTAGAATACCTATTAGTAAAAAGACAAAAGATAACAAATGTTGGCTAGGATGTGGAGAAAAGGGGAAATTTGTACCCTGTTGCTGAGAATGTAAATTTGCACATCCGTTATGGTGGATAATGGAGGTTTCTATAAAAAATTAAACATAGAGCTATCATATGATCCAGCAATTCTACTAGTGGATATATATTCAAAAGAAGTAAAATCGGTATATCAAAGAGATATCTGCACTCCCATGTTTATTGCAGCATTATTCACAATAGCCAAGATATGGAGTCAACCTATACCCATCAACAGACAAATATATGAATAAAGGAGATACATATAAAAAATAGACTACTGTTGGCCATAAAAAATGAAGAAAATCTTGTCATTTACAACAACGTGGATGAACCTGGATGACATAATGTTAAGTGAAAAAAGCCAGGCATTGCATGATCTCACTCATATTTAAAATATTAAAAAGTTGATCTCATAAAAGTATAGAGTAGAATGATGGTCATCAGAGGGTTGTGCAGTTGTGGCAGGGGGGAGGTTGAAGAGATGTTGGTCAGAGGACACAAAATTGTAGTTAAACAGGAGAAATAAGTTTGAGAGATCTATCGTATAATGTGTTGACTACAGTTAATGGTGATATATTGTATTCTTGAAAAATGCTGACAGTCAGTGTTGAATCCTCACCACATTATGACTATGTGACCAGCATGTACTTTAATTAGCTAGATTCAAGCATTTCACAATTTATATATACTTCAAAACATCATGTGGTACACACAAATGAGTACAATTTTATCTGTCAATTTAAAATAAATAGTAAATTTGGAAAAGAAAAAGAAAAAAAAAAGCCAACCCCCATATCCTAATTATTATTTTATTATTCCACTTATATAATATTTTTAAATGACAAAATTATAAAAGTGAAGAATTGATTAGCTGTTGTCAGTTGTTAAAGATGTAGTGGGACAGGTAAAGGGAGTGGGTGGGGTGTGGTTGGCAGGTTGAAAATGGGTGTGTTAATACAAGGACAACACGTGGGGATGTCTGTGGTTATGGAACTGTTCTCTACATTTACTGCAGCTTCGTATTCTTGCTGTGATGGTTTACCATGGTTTTGCAAGATGCTGCTATTTGGGGAAATTGTGT
>NW_007734920.1:77794-85459 GCF_000696425.1 Galeopterus variegatus
TCAAGAAAAAACAATTTTACCAGAATTTAAACTGTTGGGTTTCATCAGAGCCTATTCAACTCGGTGAAAAGGAAATATCCTACTCGGGTCACTCTAGGCTTTCACATGGGAAAACAGAAATATCAATTTCAGCCTCTTGTCATCTCCACATCAAGAAGGAATCCCAACCCACTCTAGCCATTCTGTCCTAGGTAACTTAGGGAGAAACTGACAAGCACCTGTGAAGTTCACAGTCCAGAGGCAAAGGCTCAATAAAACACTGAGACCTACTCCTATGACTGTAGAACACTTCTGTCCTCACATCGTACAACCACATTACTAAAGGCCTATTTGCTACAGTTACTTTTTTGCCCAGTACGTCATGTCTGACTATCATAAAAACAAAAATAAAAAACTTACAGGGCATAATAAAAGGCAAAAAAACACAGTTTAAAGAAACAGAGCAAACATAAGAACCAGACTCAAATATGACAGGGATACTGGAATTATCAGACCAGGGATTTAAAGTAACTAAGATTAATATGCTAAACACTCTAATGAATAAAGTAGAAAGTATGCAAGAACAGATGATTTTACGAGTAGAAGGATGAGAATTTTGAGAAAGAATAAAAAACTGCAAGACATCAAAAACACTGTAACAGAAATGAAGAATGCCTTTGGTGGGCTCATTAGTAGACTGGCCAGAGCTGATAAAAGAATCTCTGAGCTTGAGGATATGTCAACAGAAACTTTTAAAATAAAAAAACAAAAAGAAAAAGACTGAAAAATAAAACAGAATATTGAAAAACTATGGTAAGCATTACCCTGATACCAAAACTAGGTAAGGACACAACAAAAAAAGGAAACTATAGGCCAACATCTCTGATGAATATTGATGCAAAAATTGGGCCGACCCTGTGGCTCACTCGGGTGAGTGCAGCGCTGGGAGCGCCGAGGCCGTGGGTTCGGAGTGAGTGCAGCGCTGGGAGCACCGAGGCCGTGGGTTCGGATCCTATATAGGGATGGCCCATGCTCTCACTGGCTGAGCGTGGTGTGGGTGACACCAAGCCAAGGGTTACGATCCCCCTACCGGTCACGAAAAAAAAAAAAAAAATTGATGCAAAAATTCTCAACAAAATACTAGCAAACTGAATCCAGCAGCATATTTAAAAGATCACTCACCATGGTCAAGTGGGATTTATCCCAGGGATGCAAGGTTGATTTGACCTACAAATCAATAAACGTGATATATCACACCAACAGAATGAAGGACAAAAACCATATGATCATCTCAATCGGTGCAGAAAAAGCATTTGATAAAATTCAACATCGCTTCATGATAAAAACCCTCAACAAATTAGGCATACAAGGAATCTACCTCAACACAAGAAAGGCATATATAACAAATCAACAGCTGATATCATACTGAATATGGAAAAGCTGTAAGCTCTTTCTGTAAATACGAGAACAAGCCAAGGATGTCCATTCCCTTCACTCTTATCCAACATAGTATTGTAAATCCTAGCCAAGGCAATTAAACAAGAGAAAGAAATAAAGGGCATCCAAATTGTAAAAAAGGAGTTCAAATTGCCCCTGTTGCCAGATGTCATGGTCTTATATACAGAGAAACCTAAAACGTTCACCAAAAAATTCTTCAAACTCATAAACAAATTCAGTAAAGTTTTAGGACGCAAAATGAACATACAAAAATCAGTAGAATTTCTATACACAAATAACAAGAAAGATGAAAAAGAAATCGAGAAAGCAATCCCATTTACAATTACTACCAAAAAGTCAAATAACTAGGAATTAATTTAATGAACAGCAAGAAAGATATCTACAAGGAAAACTATAAAACACTGATGAAAGAAATTGAAGAGGACATAAAGAAATGAAGACACATTTCATGTTCCTGGGTTGGAAAAATTAATATAGTGAACATGAACGTACTAGCAGAAGTGATCTACAGATTCAATGCAATCCCTATCAAAATACCAATGAAATTCTTCACAGAAATATGAAAAACTATACTAAAATTTATATGGAACCATAAAAGTACCCAAATAGCCAAAGCAACCCTGAGCAAAAAGAACAAAGCTGGAGGCATCACACTATCTGACTTCAAAATATACTGCAAAGCTATAGTAAAACAGTATGGTATTGGCATAAAAACAGACACACAGACCAGTGTAACAGAATAGAACACCTAGAAATAAAGCTATGCATTTACAGCCAACTGATTTTTGATGAAGGCACTAAGAGTATTCATTGAGCAGTCTCTTCAATAAATGGTGCGTAATAACTTCGTATAGCATACATTATACGAAGTTATACGAAAATAACAAAGTGATCTACAGATTCAATGCAATCCCTATCAAAATACCAATGAAATTCTTCACAGAAATATGAAAAACTATACTAAAATTTATATGGAACCATAAAAGTACCCAAATAGCCAAAGCAACCCTGAGCAAAAAGAACAAAGCTGGAGGCATCACACTATCTGACTTCAAAATATACTGCAAAGCTATAGTAAAACAGTATGGTATTGGCATAAAAACAGACACACAGACCAGTGTAACAGAATAGAACACCTAGAAATAAAGCTATGCATTTACAGCCAACTGATTTTTGATGAAGGCACTAAGAGTATTCATTGAGCAGTCTCTTCAATAAATGGTTCTGGGAAAACTGGATAGCCATTTGCTGAAGAAGGAAAATAGATCCCTATATCTTACCATATACAGAAGTCAACTTAAAGTGGATTAAATACTTAAATGTAAGTCCAGAAACCATCAAACCAGTATAAGAAAACATAAGGGAAGTGCTTCAGGACATCTAGTCGGGCAAAGACTTTATGAACAAGACCTCAAATGCACAGACAAAAAAAGCAAAAATAGACAAATGGGATTATAAAAAACTAAAAATCTTCTGCACAGCAAAGGAAACAATCAACAGAGTGAAGAGACAACCTGCAGAGTGGGAGAAAATATTTTATACATCTGAGAACGGATTAATATTCAGAATATGCAAGGAACACTCAACTCAATAGCAAGAAAACATAGAATCCAATGAAGAAATAGGCAAACAACTGTTTCCCAATGTTCATTGCAGCACTCTTCACAATAGCCAAGATCTGGAATCAACCCAAANATCAAAAACACTGTAACAGAAATGAAGAATGCCTTTGGTGGGCTCATTAGTAGACTGGCCACAGCTGATAAAAGAATCTCTGAGCTTGAGGATATGTCAACAGAAACTTTTAAAATAAAAAAACAAAAAGAAAAAGACTGAAAAAAAAATAAAACAGAATATTGAAAAACTATGGTAAGCATTACCCTGATACCAAAACTAGGTAAGGACACAACAAAAAAAGGAAACTATAGGCCAACATCTCTGATGAATATTGATGCAAAAATTGGGCCGACCCTGTGGCTCACTCGGGTGAGTGCAGCGCTGGGAGCGCCGAGGCCGTGGGTTCGGATCCTATATAGGGATGGCTGGTGCTCTCACTGGCTGAGCGCGGTGTGGGTGACACCAAGCCAAGGGTTACGATCCCCCTACCGGTCACGAAAAAAAAAAAATTGATGCAAAAATTCTCAACAAAATACTAGCAAACTGAATCCAGCAGCATATTTAAAAGATCACTCACCATGGTCAAGTGGGATTTATCCCAGGGATGCAAGGTTGATTTGACCTACAAATCAATAAACGTGATATATCACACCAACAGAATGAAGGACAAAAACCATATGATCATCTCAATCGGTGCAGAAAAAGCATTTGATAAAATTCAACATCGCTTCATGATAAAAACCCTCAACAAATTAGGCATACAAGGAATCTACCTCAACACAAGAAAGGCATATATAACAAATCAACAGCTGATATCATACTGAATATGGAAAAGCTGTAAGCTCTTTCTGTAAATACGAGAACAAGCCAAGGATGTCCATTCCCTTCACTCTTATCCAACATAGTATTGTAAATCCTAGCCAAGGCAATTAAACAAGAGAAAGAAATAAAGGGCATCCAAATTGTAAAAAAGGAGTTCAAATTGCCCCTGTTGCCAGATGTCATGGTCTTATATACAGAGAAACCTAAAACGTTCACCAAAAAATTCTTCAAACTCATAAACAAATTCAGTGAAGTTTTAGGACGCAAAATGAACATACAAAAATCAGTAGAATTTCTATACACAAATAACAAGAAAGATGAAAAAGAAATCGAGAAAGCAATCCCATTTACAATTACTACCAAAAAGTCAAATAACTAGGAATTAATTTAATGAACAGCAAGAAAGATATCTACAAGGAAAACTATAAAACACTGATGAAAGAAATTGAAGAGGACATAAAGAAATAAAAACACATTTCATGTTCCTGGGTTGGAAAAATTAATATAGTGAACATGAACGTACTAGCAGAAGTGATCTACAGATTCAATGCAATCCCTATCAAAATACCAATGAAATTCTTCACAGAAATATGAAAAACTATACTAAAATTTATATGGAACCTTAAAAGTACCCAAATAGCCAAAGCAACCCTGAGCAAAAAGAACAAAGCTGGAGGCATCACACTATCTGACTTCAAAATATACTGCAAAGCTATAGTAAAACAGTATGGTATTGGCATAAAAACAGACACACAGCCCAGTGTAACAGAATAGAACACCTAGAAATAAAGCTATGCATTTTCAGCCAACTGATTTTTGATGAAGGCACTAAGAGTATTCATTGAGCAGTCTCTTCAATAAATGGTGCTGGGAAAACTGGATAGCCATTTGCTGAAGAAGGAAAATAGATCCCTATATCTTACCATATACAGAAGTCAACTTAAAGTGGATTAAATACTTAAATGTAAGTCCAGAAACCATCAAACCAGTATAAGAAAACATAAGGGAAGTGCTTCAGGACATCTAGTCGGGCAAAGACTTTATGAACAAGACCTCAAATGCACAGACAAAAAAAGCAAAAATAGACAAATGGGATTATAAAAAACTAAAAATCTTCTGCACAGCAAAGGAAACAATCAACAGAGTGAAGAGACAACCTGCAGAATGGGAGAAAATATTTTATACATCTGAGAAGGGATTAATATACAGAATATGCAAGGAACACTCAACTCAATAGCAAGAAAACATAGAATCCAATGAAGAAATAGGCAAACGAGCTGCATAAGCATTTCTCAAAAAAGACATACAAATGGGCAACAGGTATATGAAAAAATAATGCTCAACATCACTAATCATCAGGGAAATGCAAATTAAAACCACAATGGGATATCATCTCACTCCAGTTAGAATGTCTATTATCAAAAAGGCAGAAAATAGCAAATGCTGGTGAGGATGCAGAGAGAGGGGAACTCTTATACACTCTTTGTGGGAATGTAAATTAGTACAGCCATTATGGAAAACAGTATGGATGTTCCTCAAAAAACTAAAAATAGAACTACCTTATGATCTAGCAATCCCACTACTGGGTATACATCCAAAGGAAAGGAAATCAGTATATCGAAGAGATATTTGCACTCCCATGTTTATTGTAGCACTGTTCACAATAGCTGAGGTATGGAATCAACCCAAGTGTCCACCAACATGTGAATAGATAAAGAAAATATGATATATATACACATGGAATACTATTCAGCTATAAAAAAGAATGAAATCCTGTCATTCATGGCAATGAGCTTGGGGAACATTACGTAAAGTGAAAGGAACAGAAAGAAACAAGAACAGAAAGAGGAATACTGCATGTTCTCACTCATATTTGGTACATAAGAAAGTTGATCACTTACAAATAGAGCATAGAATAGCAGTTTCTACCAGAGCCTGGAAAGGGTGGAGGGCAGGGGGATAGTGAGAGGCTGATAATGGATACAAAAGTACAGCTAGATACGAGGAATAATATCTAGTGTTCCATAGCACTATGGGGTGACTATATTAAACAATAATTTATTATACAGTTTTACTTAGCTAGAAGAGAGGATTTTGAATTTTTCCAACATAAAGGAATGATAAATGGTTGAAGTAATAAAAAAGAAAAATCAGTGGTTGCCAGGATTTCAAGAGATGAGGGAAGGAGGGAGGGATAAATAGGTGGAGCACAGATGATTTCTTGGAGAGCAAAACTATTACGTATGATACTGTAATGATTAATACTTGACATTATACATTAGGCAAAACCCACAGAACTGTACAATACAAAGAAGGGACCTTAATGTAAAATTAAGTTAATAATAATATATTAATATCGGTTCATCAGGGTAACAGATGTACCACAGTGATATAACATGTCATTAACAGGAGAAACTCTATATGTGGGTGGGGGAGGGTATGGGAACTATCTAAACTTTCTGCTCAATTTCTCTGTAAAACTAAAACTGCTATAAAAATAAAAGGAAAAATGGATCAAAGGCCTCAATGAAAATGCAAAACTATAAAACTCCTAGGAGATAACATAGGAGAAAAACCTAGATGACCTTGAGCATGGTAATGACTTTAGATACAACACCAAAGGCACAATCCATAAAGAAATAATTGATAATCTGGACTGCTTTAATATTAAAAACTTCTGCTCTGCAAAAGACACTGTCAAGAGAATGGGAAGACAAACCACAGACTAGAAGAAAGTATTTTCAAAAGATATATCTGATTAAGGACTGTTGTCCAAAATATACAAAGAGCTCTTAAAACTCAACGATAGGAAAATTAACAACCAGATTTAAAAATGGGTAAAAGATCTGAAGAGACACCTCACTAAAAAAGATATAAAGATGATAAACATATGAAAAGGTGCTTATCATGATATGTGATTAGGAAACCACAAATTAAAGCAAAGAGATAACACTACACATTTATTAGAATGGCCAGAATCCAAAACACCAATACCGCCAAAGACTGGAGAGAGTGTAGATCAATATGAACTCTTGCTCATTGCTGATGGGAATGTTAATATTCTACAGACACTTTGGAAGTTAGTCTTATAAAACTAAACATTTTCTAACAATACGATCCAGCAACTGTGAGGAGTGATCCTTGGTGTTTTCTCAAATGACTTGAAAGCTTGTGTCCACTCAATAACCTTCACATGCATGTTTACTGCAATTTTATTCAGATTGCCAAAGCTCAGAAGCAACCAAGATTTCCTTCGGTAGATGAATTAATAGACAAACTGTGGCATATTCCAGGGAATGCAATATTATCAGTGCTGAATAGAAATGAGCCATGAATCCATAAAAAAAAAAAGAACATGGAGGAACCTTAAATGCACACTATTAAATGAGAAAAGCCAAATTGTAAAGGCTACATACTGTATGATTCCGACTATATCACCTGGAAAAGTCAGAATTATAGAGACAGTGAAAAAATCAGGGGTTGTCAGGAATTAGTGGGGAGGGAGGGAGGAAAGTGGAGCACAGAAGATTTTTAGGGTAGCAAAACTACTCTGTAATGATACTTTAATTATGGATATATATCATTATACATTTATCCATAGAATGAGAATGAGCCCTAATGTAAACTATGGACTTTGGGTGATAATGATGTTTCAATGTAGTGGTGTATTTTTTACATCAACTGTAACAAATAAACCACTCTGGTTTGGGATTTGATATTGGGAGAGACTATGTCTATGTAGGGGCAGAGGTACATAGGAAATATTTGTACTGTCTGGTCAACTTTTCT
>NW_007734921.1:0-373 GCF_000696425.1 Galeopterus variegatus
TATAGTTGGGACCTCCTTTTTAATCCAGTCAGCCAGTCTGTATCTTTTGATTGGGGAATTTAATCCTTTTATGTTAAGAGTTGTTTTTGAAAAGTGTTGACTTACTCCTAACCTTTTATTGATTTTTGTTTGGATGTCTTAAGTGTCTTTTGTTCCTTTCTTTCTTTCTGATTTACTGTTTGTCTTCTGTATTTGTTGGTTTCTTGGGTTGCAGATAAACATTTTTTTTCCTCTTCATTGTTGACATTTTTATTTTACTAGTGGGTTTTGATTTTTCTTGAGTTTTGATGGCAGTGGTAGTTATTTTTCAGATACCAAACTCAGTATTCCCTTGAGAATTTCTTGTAAGGGTGGTCATGTGGTGGTGAACTCC
>NW_007734921.1:3488-13392 GCF_000696425.1 Galeopterus variegatus
TTCTGGTATGTTTCCTTTGATGTTTAGTCATTGTGGTAAGGGATTTCACGGTCCTCTTGTTTGACACTATTGTCTGCCTAGGATCTTGCAGGGCTGATTTGGCTGCTGATTTGGCATGGCTGCCTGAGTGTCTGCTTGGTCACCCACTGGCACCTTGGGTGTGTGGTTGCCGTGGGTATCAGGCCTTTCCAGGGAGGTGCCTCTCTGGTCAGCGTGCACTTGGCCAGGCTGGGGATGTGGTCCTGCAGTGGCAAGACCTTCCTGCTTGGTCACGCGCTGGTGCCACAGGGTGTGTGGTCTCCACAGGACTCGGGCCTGTCTGGGGGGTCACCTCTCTGGTTGGCACACACTCGGCAGTGCTGGGGATGGGGTCCACCGGTGGCACGGCCTATCTGCTTGGTTTCATGGTGGCACCACAGGGCATGTGGTCTCTGTGGTACTCGGGCCTCTTCAGCAGGGCTCCTCTCTGATCGGCGTGCACTTGGCTAAGCTCACCCGCCTGCATCTTTTAAGTCTTTATGACATTAAAGATGCCATTGCCCACCTCCAAGTACAGTTTATTATCATGGCTGGGGAAGGGGTAGTAGTTTTAGAAGTTTCCAATTGTTTTTTTCCTATTCGATAGTTTTCACCCCATAGGTCAAGAACCAATGTATGGTTTGTGCAAATTACCAAGTATGACTATTTCAATTATGTACTTTGTGACCAGGAAAATGACCTCCATATGGGACCATAGACTCAGGGGACCCACCTTAAACCTGATCTGGGCTAGGACACTGTTATATTATCTAATCTCTATATGCTGGCACTCTAAAAGTGGAACTGTGATGATGCTTTTGGTCTTCAGGTCTCAACGTCAACTTGAATCCTATGTCCAGTAGTCTTCTCAAAGTACAGTTACCAAAGTAAATGGCTGTAGATCTCCTGGGGAAGACCTGTGGGCAACACACTGTGAACTTGCCATGGTATTGATGGATCTTTCGTCCTGTGGATCCGGCCTCTCTTTCAGTCAGTAGGTTCTGGGTCTGAAAAATGGCTCAGATGTAGAAGCTGTCTGAGGCATTGTGACTTTAATTATGATGAATTCCCTCAGCATTCTGATCATTTATTTTTTATTTCTTTTGACTGTACATATTGGGAGATAACCTTGCTGGCTGCCTATTTTGTCCATAGGAACATTGTATTTTATTAGCCATCTAACTAACTCTCTGTCTGAATGCCATTCCAACTTTCCCCCTCATTAGGATAATTGCATACACCTCTTTTATGACTATCAAGTGCCAGCCACCACCTTGCCATTGTTATTTTGGGTTCCTATCATGCTCATTGCTATCAGTGAGCTTTGACCTCTAGTGGCCCCTTCTATGATCAGCCCTGGCCTATAGAGGAGAGCCAACACTGAACTTCTCAGTGATGCTGGCACCCTTCTCACCACTGTATCACTTATTGCTTTCGTAGACTGTGTATCCCCCAGGCTGAAAAAGGAAACTTGGTGAGATTTGGAGCTGCTGTGTCCCAGCTACTGCCTTACATCAACAAGGTGAGCCAGCAGATGAGCAACCATGTCTAAGCTGCAACATGCCTGGCCCTATACCAGCTTTTAGAGCATAGAACAACTGCTATTTCATGTCTACCTTCCAAATATCATGCAAATTTCTCTCACAGTTAGTCCTAACCTGGAGCAATATAAGGAAAAGAATTACGAGAAACATAGTTCCAACACAGCTAATTTGACAGAGAGCAAAGTCACAACAGCTTCCATTACCTCTGAGTTAAGTTGCCCTTTTAAAACAAATTCTGTGCTTCCTGGAAGATGGTGGACTACAGGTGCCCAGATTGTGTTCCTCCCACAGAAGAAGATCTAAACAGGCTCCCTGCCACTACTGCTGCAGTTGCTGGAGCCATTGTCCAGTCCCCATCTCAGAGCAGCTGTCCTGTGGGTTGCCCATCATTGCAGCCTCAGACTCTGCAGATGCAAGAGAGGTGGCTGCAACCACTGCTACCACTGCTGTCCCAACAAGGTAACCCCGTTGCTGCCAAGGACACTGCAGATACAAGGGAGGCAGTTGCAGCTGTTGGCACCATTATTGCCCCTACGAGATTAACCCGCTAGTGCCAAGAACACTGTAGATGTGAGGGAGGCAGTTTCAGCCACTGGATCCCCCAGTGCCTCTGCCTCCCCCACAAGGTCAGCCCCCTGCTGCCAAGGACAATGCAGACATGAGGGAGATGGCTGCTGCTACCACCATGAGATAATCCCCACTGTGGCTAAGAGTGCCACAGACACAAGGGAGGCAGTTGAAGCCACTAGAGTTGTTTCCACCCCCAAGAGGTAATGCTGCCACTGCTGCAGACACTGCAGACTCAAGGGAGGCAGTTGTAGCCTCCAGTGCTCCTGCCACCCCAACGAAGTATCCCCAGAGTTGCTCCTGATACCAAGATACAAGGGAGACAGTCGCAGCATTGGTGCCTCCCTACCCCCATGAAGTAATCCTGTTGCCATTGTGGACACTGCAGATGTGAGGGAGGCAGTTACAGCTGCTGGTGCTGCTGCCATCCCTGCTGTCCCCATGAGGTAACCCCACTGCCACTGTGGACACCACAGACATGAGGGAAGCAGTTGTAGCTGCTGGTGCCATTGCCATGTCATGAGGAAACCCCGCAACCACCGTGGACACTACAGATGTGAGGGAGGCAGTTGCAGCCATTGGCACCACTGCCATTTCCACAAGGTAACTCTGTTGCCACCAAGGGCACTGCAGATGCCATGGAGGCAGCTACAGCCACCAATGCTTTTGCCACCACTGTGAGGTAACCCCACTGCTGCTGCAGACACCATAGTTGTGCAGGCCAATGCTGTGAATACCACAATCAAGCAGGCAGCTGCTGCAACCATCATTGCTATAATCACTACTGCCACCAGCACTGCCAGTCAACCACCATTGTTTTGTGAGCAGCCCACCCCACCACTGCTAGAGCTATCAATGCCATGTGGGTAGCATATAAAAACCACCTCAACAACCACAGTTACTGTAAAAGTGGCCTGCTAACACAGCAGCAGCTTCAGCAGCCACTGCTGCTGTGCAGGAAGGTTGCTGACCACTTGACTGCATTGATGCAGGAGGGTCACCAACAGAGTCCAGGGAAGAAGAGTAATAGAAGAAGCAACTGCTCCACCAGATGACCAGACATCAACATAGAGATACTAGAAATATGAAAAAATATGAGTCCACCAAAGGAATATAATAACTCTTAATAGAGGAGAAAACCCTTGAAATGACTAAAAAGGAATTCCAAATAAAAATCTAAAAGAAACTCAATGAGATACAAGAAGACACAGTCAGATGATACAATGAACTCAGCAAAACTATCCAGGATATGAAGGAGGAAATTTACAAAGAGATTGATACTTTAAAAAAGAATGTAGCAGAACTCATGGAACTGAAGGATTCATTCAACAAAATAAAAAACACAACTGAGAGATTAAGCAGCAGGTAGAGCAAGCAGACAAAGGAATTTCTAGTCTTGACAGTTTCTTCAAAATAACTTAGGAGGACAAGAAAAAGAAAAAAGAATTTTAAAAAATGAACAAAATGTAAGAGATAGCAGACAACCTTAAGAGCACAAACATCTGAATCATGGATATTCCTGAAGAGGAAGAGAAAGGAAAAGGCATTGAAAACATATTCAATGAAATAATAGTTGAAATCTTCCCAGGGATAGGGAGAGACACAGACCTTAACGTCCAGGAGGCTCAAAGATCCCCAAACAGATTTAATCCAAAAAGGTCCTCTCAGAGGAAAATTATATTAAAATCGGCAAAACTCAAAGACAAAGAGAGAATCCTAAAAACAGCAAGGCACCTAGATTGGAAAAGACAAAGTCAAATTGTCCCTGTTTGCAGATTACATGATTCTATACATAGAAAAGCCTAAAGACCCTACAAAACAAACAAACAAACAAACAAACCTCTTAGAGTTGATAAACAATTTCAGTAAAGTTGCAGGATACAAAATCAACACTCAAAAATCAGTAGCATTTTTATTCTCCAACAAAAAAAACTAGTAGAAAAAGAAATCCAGAAGTCTAGCCCATTTACAATAGTCACCAAAAAAATAAAATACTTAGAAATAAAGTTTACCAAGGAGGTGAAAGATCTCTACCATGAGAACTACAAATTGTTGTTGGAAGAAATTAAAGACGACACAAAAAGATGGAAAGAAGTTCCATGGTCTTGGATAGGAAGAATTAATATTGTGAAAATGTCCATTCTTTCCAAAGCAATCTACAGATTCAATGCAGTTCCCATCAAAATACCAATGACAGTCTTCATAGAAATAGAAAAAGCAATCCAAACATTCATATGGAACAACAATGGACCCTGAATAGCCAAAGCAATCGTGAGCCAAAAAAATAAAAATAAAGCTGGAGGCATAACACTCCCTGACTTCAAATTATACCACAAAGCTATAGTAACCCAAACAGCATGGTACTGGCATAAAAACAGACACATGGACCAATGGAACAGGTTAGAGAACCCAGAAATCAACCCATATACTTACAGCCAACTGATCTTTGACAGAGGCAGCAAGAACATACATTGGGGAAAAGACTGCCTCTTTGATAAATGGTGCTGGGAAAACTGGACATCCATATGCAGAAGAATGAACCTAGATCTGTACCTTTTGCCATATATCAAAATCAACTCTACATGTATTAAAAACTTAAATAGACATCCTGAAACTGTAAAACTCGTAAAAGAACACATAAAGGAAAAACTTTAAGAAGTAGAACTGGGCAAAGACTTTATGAATACGACCCCCAAAGCACAAGCAACAAAAGGAAAAATAAACAAATTGGATCATATCTAACTAAAAAGCTTCTGCAACAGCAATAGAAACAATAACAGAGTGAATCTACAGAATGGGTGAAAATTTTTGCAAACTATGCATCAGACAAAGGATTAATATTGAGACTCTACAAGGAACTCAAACAGCTTAACAGTAAAAAAACAAATAACCCAATTAAAAAGTGGGCAAAGGAGCTGAATAGGCACTTCTTAAAGTAAGATATATGAATGGCCAGCAGACACATGAAAAAATGCTCAACATTATGGAAATGCAAATCAAAACCACACTGAGATATCATCTCACCCCAGTTAGACTGACTATTATAAAAAAAACAGAATAACAAATGCTGGATGCAGAGAAAGGAACACACCTATACTGTTGATGGGACTGTAAATTGGTGCAACCATGCAACCATTATGGAAAATGGTATGGAGGTTCCTCAAAACAACTACAGATTGAACTGCCATATGATCCAGCAATTGCACTGCTGTGTCTATACCCAAAGGAATGGAAATCATCATGTCAAAGGGATACCTGCATGTTTATCACAGCTCTATTTACAATAGACAAGAGTTGGAACCAGCCTCAATGTCCATTGTTGGATGATTAGATGAGGAAAATGTGGTATATTTACACAATAAAATACTACTATGACATAAAAAATGCAATAGTGCCATTCATAGCAACATGAATGTACTTAAATAAAATTATATCAATTGCAATAAGCCAGGCACAGAAAGAGAAATGCCACATTTCCTCACTCAAAAGTGGGAGCTTAAAAATAAACAAGTAAATTTTTTAAAAAAGAAAGATTTAACAATTACAATAAAATGTTGAACTTTCAAAAGGAGAGAACAGAATTGAGGTTACCAAAGGTGGAAACGGAGAGGGTGAGGAAGGGTAAGGGAGGAATTGGTAAAGGGCTACAAAAAATGATTACATTGTACAGTGTTGAACGTAGTAATTATCCTGATTTGAGCATCACATATTGCATGGAGGTGATGATATTCAACTCTGTACCCCACAGATATGTACAATCAACTATGTTATAGTAAAAAAAAAACAAAGCCTCTAATTTTCACTTATATAGGTTAAAAATTTCTAACATGATGGTCAGTATAATTGTGTTGGTATCTCATCCTTAGAGCTCTATCCCTCTCCCTTTTTATTTATTTATTTTTTTAAATTTTGTCTTGCCCCTTCTTTTCTTTTAACCTGAAGGAAATTTTATACCTGGTTCTATGACAGGATATTAGAAGAGCATAGGTAACAACTTCCTCACTTTGTTATTAGATGGAACCCCTACTGCACCTGCAGTTTCCATTACCTGATGAAACATAGTGTTTAATAATCATCAGGGAACTGCAAATCAAAATCAAAATGAGATATCATCTCATCATAGTCAGAATGGTTACTATCAAAAAGACAAAAAGTAACAAATACCACTGAGGATGCAGAGAAAATGAAACTCTTACACACTGTTGGTGGGTATGCAAATTAGTACAGCCATTATGAACACAGTATGAAATTTCCTCAAAAAATTTAAAATAGAGTAACTTATGACCCAGCAATTCCTATACTGGGTATATAATCAAAGAAAAGGAAATCAGTATACCAAAGAGATATCTGCATCCCCATGTTTTTTGCAGAACTATTTACAATAGCAAGATATGGGATCAATCTACATGTTCATCAACGGATGAATGGATAAAGAAAATGTGGTATGTATCCTACTCAGCCATAAAAAGGATGCAATTCTGTTGTGTGCAGCAACACGAATGAGCCTAGAAAATATTACATTAAGTGAAATAAGTCAGACATAGAAAGATAAATACTGCGTGTTCTCTCTCATATACGGGAGCTAAAAAAGTTGAGCTCATAGAAGTAGAGAATTGAATTGTGGTTATTAGAGGCTGGGAAGAGTGAAGAAATGTTGGATAACAAACACAACTTACAGCTAGATAGGAAGAATAAGTTATAGCTTTCTATAGCAGTATAGGTGACGATAGTTAATAATTTCTTGTATGTTCTCAAATAGCTAGAAGAGAGGATTTCTACTATTCCTAATACAAGGAAATGATAAATGTGTGTGGTGATGAATATGCTAATCATCCTGATATGAGCATTACACATTGTATACATGTATTGAAATATCACTCTGTGCCCCATAAATAAGCACAATTATTATATGTCAATTCAAATGACAGGAAAGACACAGTGTTTAAGTAAACTATGTTCATTCGTATACCTTTTTATATCTTTAAAAACATAGGGAATCACATTTGGTCAGATGACTTTCTCAAGTCAGGGTGCAACACCCTCCCCATTTCCTTTAGGTCTACTGTGAAGCTGGCCTGTTTTCATGGTCAGACTCACTGGAGAAAATCCAGCATGTGGAAGAAGAGGTAATTTAGTGTTCATTAGTTTATGCATATATATATGCATTTAAGAATATATCTATTCTTAAATGGTGACTACCCTCAGTTTCTCCAGGGAAGCTATTTCAGTGCTTTTGTACATATGGTTCTTTGGGAGGCATTTCATTATTTCTAACAAATAAGATGCAGTGAATCACAAAAAGCTGCAAGAGTATTTCTCTGTTATGAATCATACTAAGAAAAAACAAGGAATATGACTAATTGCAAGAACTATGACCAAAATATGGAGTTTCTTAACATTCTTTCTCTCTCTCTCTTTCTTTCTCCCTTCACTCTCCCTCTACCCACCCACTCCCATAAATACAAATATTGCGTTAATAATTTAAATAGCTTATATACTTAGAATCTTCACTGAGAGATTAGATTTGTTAAAACTTTGCTGATTCATTATGTTTTAAATCTTAAAAATAAAACTTTTACCACATTAAATTCAAATCCCTAACCAATAAATTGAGAGTAATTGTGGGGTTAATTAGTTTTCAAAATTGTCTTGTAGATGAAAAAAAATCACTGTCCAAAAGAAATTCTTAGGAGATGATTTTAATTAATTTTGCACTTGCCCGGTAACCCCTTTCTACTTCCCCATAAATGACCTCAGCTTGGTAGAATTTCACTACCTGGTCTTTGAATCTGTAACAAGGCCCAACTTTACTTATTAAAATAGCCAGGTTGCTTTGATATGGGTCCCAGGTTTCATTCCTGCAAATGTTCTTGCCTCTGTACCAGCTGGTTTCTTATTTTCTAAACCCTCTGCCTTTGAAGTCCTAGTGACAAGTCCTAGCCACTTTGACCCCTTCATCTGCCTTGCTTAGATAAGTTTACTTTAGTTTAAGACATTCTATTACACTTGCTTTGAGTGAAGTCCATTTAGTCTTGCTGTATGGAGTCTTGGCATCCATTCTATCATTAGGATGCTTTTAGGCTTCAGTGAAAGAAACCAGAATTTAAACTTGGGTCAACACAGACACCTTCTATCTCCTAAGGGGAAGTCCAGGGGAAGAGCAGGCTCCAGTGTTACTTAATTGGTCAATTCCACTGGCTCTTGAAGACCAATGTTCTTTTGTTCCTCTGCTCTGTTCCCTTTGCTGGAGGTTTTATCCTCAGGCTGGCACCAAGTTGCTGGTAGCAACTCCAGGCATCATTTCCAGGTGTAACCATATCCCAAATATGAAGAGAATTATTTCTTTTTTAGATCTTTCTAAAGAGAGAAGAAAATTTGTTCCCCAAAGTGCTTCCCACCCACTGCCCTTCCACCAGCAGATTACCCGTCCTATGACATGGGCCAGTCACACTTCTTTTTTAGTTCTTTCTAAAGAGAGAAGAAAATTTGTTCCCCAAATTGCTTCCCACCCACTGCCCTTCCACCAGCAGATTACCCGTCCTATGACATGGGCCAGTCACATGGGCAAGTCACATTCCCATCCTGAAGCACTCATTGCAAAGGGAATAGTGATAACCATTCAAGCAGGCACACTTTGGGTAGGATGAGGTCCCATCCCCTGAATTCTGTGGTGATGTGTGGAAGGGTGGGTACCTTAACAACATTTGTATTTTATTAAGGAGGAAAGAGAATGGATGCTGGGTAGTGCCTGCCATGTCCCTATGCACCACTATGTCAAGCACAGAAGCAGCCTGAGCTGTGGAATCAGGCAGATCTAAATTCAAGCCCCGAATAAACTTCTGTCTCCCTAGCTGACTTTTGCTTTACTTTTATGAGGCTTGAGTTTTTTCATCTTTAAAGTGGATAAAAGTGTAATTATCTTTCAGGGTTATTGAAATGATTAAATAAAAATAGCAACAAGTATAAAACAAAAAAAAAGTTTATAGAGTTCTGGCCTTAGTAAGTTCTCAATTTAGTTTTTTGCCTTCTACTTCCTTAATCTTGTCAAGTCCCCATTTCTCACAAAAGCACTTCAAATTCTACAAATTATATTCAGTGCATTGATGACAGAGATTTTTCTTAAGAAGCACAATATCAAAGTTCTTCCAAACCTATTATATAGTATCCCATTTTGTTTCCTTTCTACAGAATATGGAAGTTTTTATTGAGCTGGAGTGCTAGCAAAATTTTTATTTATAAAAGGAAGTATTCATGGGTTACATAACTGCCTAGCACAAAGACAGTGCCATGTTGTTGTGACTGAGGAAACTGTAAATTATGCAAAAGGGTGAGAGTCAGATATACTAGACATAAAACATGTACCAATTTGTCAGAAAACCTGAAACAGAAAGGTAGAGAATGATCCCCCAACAACAAAATCTTATCAGATTTAGTTTCAAACAATGTTTTCAATCATGGCTAGTCTCAGGCAAATAATACCCCAATTGGAGTTGAGTGGTAGCCATGCAATAAAATCCCACACCAGGTTACCATTGCAAATGGATTTGATGGTTCTCTTTAAAATACTTGAATTCACTCTTGGTGAGTTCAAGTGCATCAGGCGGAAAGATGTGATGTGTCTTGAGTTATGAGAGTAGATTTAGGGGAGAAAATCTACGTAAGATTATGGGCTATATCACCTGTGGTGGTGAGTTCACTAACAGTTCATTTAAAGTTTTCTAGTAAGTATATCTTGCGAGTATTACTGTCCCTATTTTGTCGGTCTATAATTTTTA
>NW_007734921.1:13441-15722 GCF_000696425.1 Galeopterus variegatus
TTTTCTAGTAAGTATATCTTGCGAGTATTACTGTCCCTATTTTGTCGGTCTATAATTTTTACCTTTTCACTCTAGGGCAGCCAGACACAGGGAAAACAAAAATCAAACTTTCCCTTTCCCTGCTTTAGGGAGTGTGGGAGTCTCAAGACTGTGAAAGGGAATGCTTTTTCCCAGAGGCCCCTGCGTGGGGTAGCCATGGCAGAGGAGGGGAGCAGCTTATCTAAGCTGTAGCTGATCCTTGACAACTACCTGCTCACTGGAGCAAGGAGGTAGCTGCCTGTACAAAGAGCTGTGTTCTCCAGGCCTACGATATCCCCCAGGCTTGGCCTCATATGCCATGCTTGGAATGTCTACTTTCATCTAATTTCTCCAGCTTTTGCCCTGTTCCCTTTCTCTGCAGAGCTCTTTCAGACCAACAACATGGTTGGATATTCTGTCGGGCTCTCTGTCTCATGTTCTCTTAATGATGCTAGCTCTCAGGTGCTGCCTTAACTTTGGGCTGGAGTGCAGAGCCACGTGAAGATACCCTGTTGCCATTTTTCACCAGGTTTTCCAGAGGATAGCCCTGCGACCCAGACCCTGCTCCATTGTTCCTATTGTCTTGGTGGAGAGACTGGGCAGAGCTACATTGTAATACATCATGGGTAACGGTGTTAGATCTAGGTTCTAGTTACAGTTCTGCTATTTCCTTTATGATTTTGGACAGGTCACACCTCTTTGATAAGCCTAGACTTCCTTATCTATAAAATGCTAATGAATTGATTTACCTCACAAAATCTTTTAGATTATAGAGCTTTATAAATATTTTCTCATTTAGTCCACAAAAATTATATGACATTAGAATAAATAAAATTACTTGATTTTTAGAATGAGGACAAAATAATACTTAAACACTTTCACTGTTACCCTCTTATTAGGTTAGAATGTAGGGATAAATGCTTGAAAAGCTGAATATTAAAACTGTACTCTGTGCTGAGCATAAGCATTTTTACTGCTTGAAACATCCATGTTTTTATCTGTGTCAACATTTACTATATGCATTTCTTCCTCTGTGTGAATACACAGGGTGTAGAAGAAAAAAAGTCATTATAATGTGTATTATAGTTGGTTAATGAATCAGCAATTCATGATGTGGAGCCAGGACACCTAAAGGCGACAGCCTTCCATCTGTTTGCATCATAAAAGACTCCTTTGTTTTGTCTGTGAGAAGCAATCACCTCAGTCAAGGAGATAAAGATGATGTTGTTCTAGGCTAGTAGCAGGTTTTCAGTATGTATGTAGCATTTCTGACTCCTGGAGGAATTAATTATTTTAAGCCATTGATCCAATCATTTGGTATACATTTATGGGCATCTACAGTGTGTCTGGCACTGCGGTTACAAAGACATGAATCCTGTCTTTGAGGTACTGGGGTTCAGCAAGAAAGTTAAAGTAGCATGTTCTAAAATATTATCACATTATTTTTTAATTCTTTTTCCACAAACTTTTTGATGTGCTCTCATAGGGGGATGCATGTAGTAATCAGATTTTTGACAGATGATAATAATACAGAGGGATAGAAGCCTCAAAAATAGCATAAAGGGAAGTATTTGCTCAGGCATGAAGAATAATGATCTGGGAGTTGTTTTAGACTTAGGCTTCCAGAAGTCATTTTGAAAAAGTCTGAGATGAGGGGGACAATCAAGTCATATTGAAAATAAAACCAAAGTTGGATAGGACTGGGGCTCATCTTTTGTTTGGGCAAAAGATGACAAGTTTATGACCCAGTAATTCAAAAGCCACTTCTATCTCAATAGCCAGAATGGAGAAATCTTGTTGTACATCTGGCATTAGGTTAAATATGCAGAAAGTATTTTACCTCAGTATTAAGATCCAAATAGCCCTAGATTTAAGTCTGCTTTGCTCCACCTAACAAATCTTAAAAGCAGCCTTAAAATGTATTTGTTTCCAAATCGTTTTACAAGATCCCAGAAGAAAGCTCAAAAATATGTAAAGAAATGAAACAATTTAGCACCTAATAATGTAAAATTTACAAGGTCTGTCATTCAGCAAAAATTACCAGTCATGCAGCAAAGCAGGAAAATACAATTCATAATGAGAAGAAAAAGAAAATAGACTTAGAGATGATGCAGATAATAAATTATTAGTCATGAATATTAAAACAGCTATTATAAAAATCCTCAGTAGGGCCGGCCCGGTGGCGCACTGAAGAGTGTGCCTCTTGGGAGCGCGGCGGCGCTCCCGCTGAGGGTTCGGATCCCATGTGGAGACCGGTTCCCGC
>NW_007734921.1:16537-24722 GCF_000696425.1 Galeopterus variegatus
AAAAATAAAAATCCTCAGTATATCAAAAGAAACATAGAGGAAAGCCTGAGCATGTTTCTGGAAGATGTGGAAGATACTGGAAAAAAAAGACCAAAACAGAGCTTCTAGAGATGGCAAATACAATGTCAGAAGAAAAATACACTGGATAGTATTATTGGCAGATTAGACACTTCCAAAGAAAAAATTAGTGAACTTTAAGATATAGATACAGAAATGGTCTCAAATTAAGTTTAGAAAGAAAAAAGACAAAGTAAATGAGAAGAGCATAAGGAAGTTATGGGACAACTTTAAGCTGCCTGATATATGTGTAACTAGGGAGCCCTAGGAGAGGAGAAGGGCAGAGAAAACATTGGAATAAGTAATGGCTGAACTTTTCAAATTGATATGAACTATAAACCCATAGATCCAAATAGCTCAAAAATTACAAACACAAGAAACATGAAGAAAACTACACCAAGTTACCTCATAATAATATGCTTAAAGTTATTAATAAAAAGAAAATCTTAAAAACTGTGTCTTTAAAAAAAGACATGAGAAGTGAAACAAAGATAAGAATTATAGCTGACTTCTTGTCAGAAAAAATACAAGCCAAAACACAGTGGATCAGTATTTTTACTGAGTATGCGTGTTGGGGGGGACTGTCAATGTACAATTATACACTCAGAAAAATATATTTCAAAAACGAAAGTGAAATAAGGACTTTTTAAGACATAGAAAAACTGAAAGAGTTTACTACCAGCAGAACTGCATTACAACAAATGTTAAAGTTAGTCCTTCAGGCAAATTTAAAATGATGCCAGGTAGTATTCTGGATCTATACACAGGTGTGAAGAATGCTAAAAATGGTAAATATGTGAGTATATAAAAGAGATTATTTGTGCTTACTTTCAAAATGCCTTTAAAGATAATTCACTATTTAAAGCAAAATAATGACAGTGTATTGTGGAATTTATAACATATGTAAAAGTGAGATGTACAACAACAACAGCACAAAGATCAGGATTGGTGAAATGGAAGTGGTACCATAAGGTCATAAAAGCTCTGCTGTATAGTCCTGGTGTGTGGTAGGCTGCATCATGTAGGTTTGTGTACGTACACTCAACGATGTATGCACAACAACCAAGAAACCTAATGATGCATTTCTCAGAACTTATTTTGTCATAAGTGACACATGACCACATATAGGGTGCGTACACTAGGGGGTAGCTATTTTGGGGGCCATCTTAGAATTATTCTCACCATATAAAATTATAAAGAAGACTCAGTCCAAAAGAAGGCAGAAAAAGAAAAAAAGTAATCGAAGAAGAGATGGCACAAACATAAAGCAAATAGTGAGATGGTAGATTTAAACCAATCATATCGATTCCCGTATTAAATTNACATAAAGCAAATAGTGAGATGGTAGATTTAAACCAATCATATCGATTCCCGTATTAAATTAAAAAAATCTAAATACCACAATTAATATTTTTAATATTAAATTAAATTTAATCTTTTTTACTGAAACATAATTGATTAGGCATATTTTTGGAATACAGAATTGACTATCAATATTTGTGTACAATACAGGATGATCAAATCAGGATTGTTGGCATTTTTGTTATTATAAAACATACATTGTGTCCTTTAACCAATTTCTCCCTAGCCATCCTCCCCCTCCCCCTTTTCTCGCTCTATTAACCACAATTAATGGCAGAGATTGTAGACTGGACAAAGAAGGAAGGTCCAACTATATGCTATCTACAAGAAACCCACTTTATATGTAAAGACACAAATAGATCAAAAGTAAAAACAGAAAAAGATAAACCATCCTAATGTTAACCCAAGAAAAGCTGGAGTGGTTACATTTATAACAGACAAAGTAGCTTTCAGAATTCTACCAATAATAAACAAGGAACTTTGATAATGATAAAAGGGTACTTCATCCAGAGGACATAACAATTCTAAATGTTTATATGTTTGTAACAGAGTTTCAAAATACATGAAGCATAGAACTTCAAGGAAAAATAGATCTTCAATTATAGATGAAGAATTCAACACCCATGTTTCAATAACTGATAATACAGTAAAAAGAAAATCAATAAGTATATTTAAGCCTCAAAAACACTATTGATCAAAGTTACCTAATTGACATTTAAAAAAATGTCACTCAGTCCAACAACAGCAGAATACACATTCTCATCCTTGGTACTATTGACATTTTGGACCGGCACTATTGAATTGTTGTGGAAGATTGTCTTGTGAATTGCAGGATATCTAGCAGCCTCTTTAATGACTATCCACTAGATGCCAGTAACACCTTTCCCCCACCAAAAATGTCTCCAGACATTGCAAAATGTCCCGTTGGAGGCAAAACCACCTCCAGTTGAAAATACCTAGTTTAGAAGATAGCTTTGCCGTGAAGTGTGTGTTTAGGGGAAAAGGAAGGACTAGCTGATTTTCTGATCAAGGCAGCCCCAGGGTCACAGCAGTCACACACTCTCTTGATGAAATTAATAGGCATTACAGAATTTACTAATAGTCTTCTCCCTTTCGTTGCAAAATGTGAGTTTGGGCTATGGCTTATTCATGAGTCTTTATTGATATGTTAGACATTGGCAAATAATAATTCAGCAGTTCTAGTCTTGTGCCATTATTCATTCATTTAACAAGTATTTGTCAAGTGGCTTCTATTAGCTGGTTGCTGTTCTAACACTGAGAACTTGTTAGAGAACAAAACAATGCACTTGCCTTAGTAGAGCTCACATTCTAGCAGCAGGAGCCAAACAATAAACCAATAAACAAGTGAATGTATAAATATCTGTGGTACATGGTGATAGAGCTGTAGAGACAAACAAAGCAGGATAAAGACAGGGAGTTGAGTGGGGGAAAGTGTTCAGCGACCATGACAGTAATAAAATGATGTTTGAGTAGAGCAAGTGAAAGAAGTGAGGGAGTAAGTAACGTAGATATTTGTGTTCCCGTTTCAGGTGGAAGAAAAAACAATTGTACAGGCCTTGAGGCAATAGCTTGCTTGAGAGTATTTTAGGAAGAGCAGTGAGGCTGGTGTAGAAAAAACAGAGTGAGTGAGTCAGAGAGTGATAGGAGAGGGGACAAGGGAAGTAGCAGAGGGGCCAGGTCACAAAGAGCCTATAGGTTATTGTAAGGTTGTGCCTTTTGAGTGACATCAAAAGACATTGCAGGGCTTTAAGGGAGGTGATATGATATTGCAAGTATTGTAAGAAAATCACCTTGGTTTCTGGGTTGGACCTAGATTGTGGGGGGACAAGTTTCCGGTTAGGAGGCTGTTGGAACATTTCAGGTGAGTTGTGATGGTGGCTCCGTCCATAGTGGTAGCACGGGAAGTGGTAAGAAGTCCCGTCCAGAGTGGTAGCAGGGCAAGTGGTAAGAAGTGTTGGATTTGTTTACCAGATTGAATTTAGTTTTGAGGCTCAGCAAATAGGATTTCCTGACAATTAGGATGTGGGGTATAAGAAAAAAGGGAGGCATGAAGAATATCTGAGGTTTTTGGCCTATGAAACCGGAAGAGTTGAGCTGGAGCTGCCTTTTACTGCTGTGGGGAAGATGGCAGAAGGACCATGCATTTGGGGATGTTAAATTTGAGATGTCGTTTAGACACTTAAGTGAAAAGGTCAAGTGAGCTATTGGCTATATGAATCTGGAGTTGGCTGGTTGGTTAGCTCAGTTGGTTAGAACATTGGTTAGAGCATGGTGCTGATAACACCAAAGTCTGGGGTTCAATCCCTGTCCTAGCCAGCCGCCCCCCCCCCCAAAAAAAATCTGGAATTTAGGGAAGAAGTTTGATCCAGAGAAATAAATCTGGGAGTCATCAGTTTTTAGCTGGTGTTTTGGTGTTATCAGCACCGCACTCTACCAAGTGAGCCACAGGCTGGCCCTAGCTGGTGTTTTAAAGCCTTGGAACAGGGAGAACTATCCTAGCGGATGGGTATAGACAGAGGAGGTGAGAGATCCTGGGGATGAGCTCTGGGGCAGACCAATCTATAGAGGTTGGACTGATGAGGAGTATATTAGATTAATATCGCTGCTGTAACAAACTACCACTAATTTAGTGGCTTAAAACAGCACCAGTTTATTCTCTTACAGTTTTGGAGGTCAAAAGTATAAAACCAAGGACTTGTCAGGACAGGGCATCAGAATGGTGTTCCTTCAGGAGGCTCCATAGGAGAATCTATTTTCTTGCCTTTTTAGCTTGAAGGGGCCACCTGCATTCATAGCTCAGGGCCCGTTCCTCACATTACTCCCACCTTTCGTTTCCATCATCACATCTCTTAATACCGACTCTGATCCTCCTGCCTCCCTCTAATAAGGATCCTTATGATTAAATTGGGCCCACCTGGATAAGCCAGGACACTCCCTATCATGAGATTTTTAACTGAGTCACACCTACAACCCCCTTTTTATTGTGTAAGGTAATGTCTTCATAAGTTTGGGGCATTAGGACACGGATACCTTTGGGGAACCAATACTCTGTCCTCTACAAGGAGGAACCAGAAGATAAGACTAAAGGGGGCAGTGTCTGTGAGGTAGAGCACAGAAGAGTGTGTTCTAGAACCAGGTGAAGACAGTGCTTCANACATAAAGCAAATAGTGAGATGGTAGATTTAAACCAATCATATCGATTCCCGTATTAAATTTAAAAAATCTAAATACCACAATTAATATTTTTAATATTAAATTAAATTTAATCTTTTTTACTGAAACATAATTGATTAGGCATATTTTTGGAGTACAGAATTGACTATCAATATTTGTGTACAATATAGGATGATCAAATCAGGATTGTTGGCATTTTTGTTATTATAAAACATACTTATACGTTGTGTCCTTTAACCAATTTCTCCCTAGCCATCCTCCCCCACCCCCTTTTCTCCCTCTATTAACCACAATTAATGGTAGAGATTGTAGACTGGACAAAGAAAGAAGGTCCAACTATATGCTGTCTATAAGAAACCCACTTTATATGTAAAGACACAAATAGATCAAAAGTAAAAACAGAAAAAGATAAACCATCCTAACGTTAACCCAAGAAAAGCTGGAGTGGTTACATTTATAACAGACAAAGTAGCTTTCAGAATTCTACCAATAATAAACAAAGAACTTTGATAATGATAAAAAATGTCACTCAGTCCAACAACAGCAGAATACATTCTCATCCTTGGTAGTATTGACATTTTGGGCCGGCACTATTGACTTGTTGTGGAAGATTGTCTTGTGAATTGCAGGATATTTAGCAGCATCTTTAACGACTATCCACTAGATGCCAGTAACACCTTTCCCCCACCAAAAATGTCTCCAGACATTGCAAAATGTCCTGTTGGAGGCAAAACCACCTCCATTTGAAAATACCTAGTTTAGAAGATAGCTCTGCTGTGAAGTATGTGTTTTGGGGAAAAGGAAGGACTAGCTGATTTTCTGATCAAGGCAGCCCCAGGGTCACAGCAGTCACACACTCTCTTGATGAAATTAATGGACATTACAGAATTTACTAATAGTCTTCTCCCTTTTGTTGCAAAAATGTGAGTTTGGGCTATGGCTTATTCATGAGTCTTTATTGATATGTTAGACATTGGCAAATAATAATTCAGCAGTTCTAGTCTTGTGCCATTATTCATTCATTTAACAAGTATTTGCAAAGTGGCTTCTATTAGCTGGTTGCTGTTCTAACACTGAGAACTTGTTAGAGAACAAAACAATGCACTTGCCTTAGTAGAGCTCACATTCTAGCAGCAGGAGCCAAACAATAAACCAATAAACAAGTGAATGTATAAATATCTGTGGTACATGGTGATAGAGCTGTAGAGACAAACAAAGCAGGATAAAGACAGGGAGTTGAGTGGGGGAAAGTGTTCAGCGACCATGACAGTAATAAAATGATGTTTGAGTAGAGCAAGTGAAAGAAGTGAGGGAGTAATGTAGATATTTGTGTTCCCGTTTCAGGTGGAAGAAAAAACAATTGCACAGGCCTTGAGGCAGTAGCTTGCTTGAGAGTATTTTAGGAAGAGCAGTGAAGCTGGTGTAGAAAAAACAGAGTGAGTGAGTCAGAGAGTGATAGGAGAGGGGACAAGGGAAGTAGCAGAGGGGCCAGGTCACAAAGAGCCTATAGGTTATTGTAAGGTTGTGCCTTTTGAGTGACATCAAAAGACATTGCAGGGTTTTAAGGGAAGTGATATGATATTGAAAATATTGTAAGAGAATCACCTTGGTTTATGGGTTGGACCTAGATTGTGGAGGGACAAGTTTAGAAGCCAGGAGACCAGTTAGGAGGCTGTTGGAACATTTCAGGTGAGTTGCAATGGTGGCTCCGTCCAGAGTGGTAGCAGGGCAAGTGGTAAGAAGTGTTGGATTTGTTTACCAGATTGAATTTAGTTTTGAGGCTCAGCAAATAGGATTTCCTGACAATTAGGATGTGGGGTATAAGAAAAAAGGGAGGCATGAAGAATATCTGAGGTTTTTGGCCTATGAAACCGGAAGAGTTGAGCTGGAGCTGCCTTTTACTGCTGTGGGGAAGATGGCAGAAGGACCATGCATTTGGGGATATGTTAAATTTGAGATGCCGTTTAGACACTTAAGTGAAAATGTCAAGTGAGCTATTGGCTATATGAATCTGGAGTTGGCTGGTTGGTTAGCTCTGTTGGTTAGAGCATGGTGCTGATAACACCAAAGTCTGGGGTTCAATCCCTGTCCTAGCCAGCCGCCCCCCCCCCCCAAAAAAAATCTGGAATTTAGGGAAGAAGTTTGATCCAGAGAAATAAATCTGGGAGTCATCAGTTTTTAGCTGGTGTTTTAAAGCCTTGGTACAGGGCGAACTATCCTAGGGTATGGGTATAGACAGAGGAGGTGAGAGATCCTGGGGATGAGCTCTGGGACAGACCAATCTATAGAGGTTGGACTGATGAGGAGTATATTAGATTACTATCACTGCTGTAACAAACTACCACTAATTTAGTGGCTTAAAACAGCACCAGTTTATTCTCTTACAGTTTTGGAGGTCAAAAGTATAAAACCAAGGACTTGTCAGGACAGGGCATAAGAATGGTGTTCCTTCAGGAGGCTCCATAGGAGAATCTATTTTCTTGCCTTTTTAGCTTGAAGGGGCCACCTGCATTCATAGCTCAGGGCCCCTTCCTCACATTACTCCCACCTTTCGTTTCCATCATCACATCTCTTAATACCGACTCTGATCCTCCTGCCTCCCTCTAATAAGGATCCTTATGATTAAATTGGGCCCACCTGGATAAGCCAGGACACTCCCTATCATGAGATTTTTAACTGAGTCACACCTACAACCCCCTTTTTATTATGTAAGGTAATGTCTTCATAAGTTTGGGGCATTAGGACATGGATACCTTTGGGGAACCAATACTCAGTCCTCTACAAGGAGGAACCAGAAGATAAGACTAAAGGGGAAAGTGTCTGTGAGGTAGAGCACAGAAGAGTGTGTTCTAGAACCAGGTGAAGACAGTGCTTCAAGAAGAAAGCAGTGATCACTGTTAAAGACCACTCAGTGATCCAGCTTGATGAAAAGGAGAATTGACTGTTAGATTTACCCTGACTGGAAAGTGGTGACATGGACAAGAAAAATTTTAGTAGAACTGGTGGAGGATGAAAGACTGATTGGGGTGGGCTCAGAGGACAGTGGAGTAGGGCTAGCCTTATGGATGCATGACCTCTACAGTCCCATGTTTAGAAGGCCCCACACTTGGATTAATGCTCAGATGTTACTGTTTTAAAATTCTTAATAATTTTGAGCAAGGGGGTCTCACATTTTAATTTTGCACTGGGCCCTGCAAATTATGCAGCTGGGAAAAGGAATTGGAGACAGTGGTTATGGACAATTCTTTCAAGGAATTTTATGTAAATAGGATCAGAAAAACAGAACCAACAGAGCCAGAGGAGGAAGTAGGGTCAAGGGAGTGCTTTTAAATTTCAGATGGTTGCTTTCTAGTCTGATGCTTACTATGTACTAATAGAGTCATGGCTGACCGGGACCCATTCTCCCTATTGCCACGTGTCCCACATGTGGTTTTGGTTAATCTCACAGCATTTCACTGGAGCCCTGTGTGGGAGGACATGCCGCTGTTTCCTGGGCTCACCTCTGTTATATTTCCAGTGGGTTGGTGGTTTTATGCATGAAGGATCAAAATCCTTATAAAGTCAAACTCCA
>NW_007734921.1:25286-26046 GCF_000696425.1 Galeopterus variegatus
TTTCCAGTGGGTTGGTGGTTTTATGCATGAAGGATCAAAATCCTTATAAAGTCAAACTCCAACATATCTTCTTATCTTCCAAGATCCTGTCACTCTGAACTCTGAATTGGCAGAAGAGATTAATTTTCCAGGCTTTGTTCTTCACAAAACCTTGCTCTTTTAGAAGCATTTGTAGATTAATTTTATCATGATCTGTCCAAGCATTTTCCCAGGCATACCAGTTAAGCTGACTCGGGGCCAGAGTCATTCATTGCTATGCTTGGGAAAGGCACATTGTTGGCATTTGTCCAAGCTGCAGGCATTTCTCCCATCTATCATAGTCACTGGAAATGAATTTCACTGTGAAGGGGTACTAACCACACTTAACAAATAACCATCCAAAGAGCAGTACAAAGTAGCCAAACATATCAACCCATACTTCCACCAAGTAACCACCCTGCCCCTGCCAATGGCCCCACATAGTAATCTAACTTTGACATATAAGTTAGAAACTTTCAGAAATCCCTGAGATGAATGCTATTGAAACTATTAACTGAAAAAGAAAAACTGCCAGTCTCCAAACCATCTTTAATACTTACTGACAATTGTTTAAACTGGAATAAATTATTCTTTTGTGGCACAGCTTCAGTTTTGCATAAATGGACAAAAAATCAACAATGTATTCCATATTAGAAATTACAATAAAATTTAGATAAAAGGGTCTTTTTTTTTTTTTTGTGACCGGTAAGGGGATCGCAACCCTTGGCTTGGTGTCATCCGC
>NW_007734921.1:26070-31282 GCF_000696425.1 Galeopterus variegatus
TTTTTTTTTTTTTGTGACCGGTAAGGGGATCGCAACCCTTGGCTTGGTGTCATCCGCACCGTGCTCAGCCAGTGAGCGTACCAGCCATCCCTATATAGGATCCAAATCTGTGGCCTCGGCGCTCCAGTGCCGCACTCTCCCGAGTGAGCCATGGGGTCGGCCCTAAAATGGTCTTTTCTAATATTTGAAAATTTCAAAAGACTTTCTTTCCTCTCCCCTTAATTGACAGCACTCACTGTAGTGCCTCTGCGCAGTACTTATTAGTGCCTGAAGGTTGGAAGGCAACAAGAGAAGAAGGATGAAAGATGGATGGAAGAACAGATCTCAAGAACACTGAAAGACTTTCCATTGATTCACTAAGTTATTGCTTGTCAATTATACACATTAATACAAGGTTAGGAAATAAAATTCTTGCAATCATGGTGCTTATATTTTAATTAGAAAGACACATAAATGAACAGGAGATTACAACATTTTGTGGGAGGTGACATGGAATCAAAGTCTGAGTCTTTGGGACCCTCCCTTTCTTCCCAGGTGTCCTTAATCTTGAATCTTCTCATGGTGCTCAGACTTCCTGCCTTGGTTTAACTTCTCTCACTTAACCTTTTCTCCTTTCCAGGCTTCCATCAACACTCACCTGTTTCCATTTTATTCTTTTGGTGTCTTATTCTTTACTCTGAATTGATAAAACACTGCTCCTAATATGTTAATAAGTGAATAGTTTACCCTTTTCAGACAACACAGTTAAGAAATTATTATGAATCTTAAAAAAGACATTTTGCCCTTCAGTTTTTATTTAAAAATAAACTTTAAATAGCGACATCTCCAAGCATTTTGGTAGGCAAATGCAGCATCCTAAAAAGATTACAGTCAGCAGGGGCCAATTAATAACTGCTTTGGGGACATGTGAAATTCATAATAATCCCTTAACTTATATAGGATTTGGAAGTTTCAAGAGTATTTTCAGTTACATTTTATCATTTAATAATCACAACAAGCATGTGAAAAAGCTTTTGTTCTTTTCATTTTACAGATGAGAAAAAGAGGACCAAAGCAGAGCCATACAGTTAGTAAATGATAGAACCTCAGTTGGTATCTACTTGTGATTTTCAAATGCAGAACTCTTTCTGAGACATTTTTGCTGCCTTTTCAGTTCCAAAAGCCAAGTTTCTGAAAGTGTTCAGCTATGTACTTTACTTTGAAGGAAGGAAAAAGGAAATTAAGGAAGGAAGAAAGGAAAAAAGGAAAGAAAGAGGGACAGAATGAAAGAAGGCAGACAGGCAGGCAGGAAGAAATGTAAGAATAGCGATCAAGGTGCAGGTGAGAGTAACATCAGGAGATTGATGATGCCCTGTGCCAAGTGCCGTACCCAAGAGTAGCTGTAAGTTTCTTCCATATACTCTTCCTTTATTGCTCTTCCCAGCAGCAAGTGAAAAGTAAGATAATCCAGTATATTAAAATGGATGATTAAGTACAGAATTTCCTTAGTCATATTGAAGCTTGAATTAAACAGCTGGAAAGGCATCTGTAATTTCCTAAGTCTAAGATCATACTAAAGCACCATGGCATATTTATCAGGTGATTAACCAGGTATGCCTGTACAAATGATTGACTCTATGTTGTTTGATGATCTTTGATCAAGGTAGAATAGCTTTAGCTCTGAAAGATAAAATTCACGTAAGTAGGTTTAATATATCATTCATATCTATAAAAATAATTCAGTGATTTGGGTACTAATCTATAAGGAAGCTATTCTTGATCAAACTAGCTCTCACTGATATTTCTCCTTTCTTTTTTTTCCACATTAATTATTGAATCTATGTTATAGATTTCAGAATTTTGTTTGTAGTTTTTTTGTGTTAATTTTATTTCTCTTCTAGATATTTATCTTGATGTCAATGATATGTCAAATGTTTTAATGAATGCCTGATAATATCGAGAAGAATATCACCTGTTTTAATTAAAATGGATTAAATTTTTTTCAGACAACTTCCTTCAAGAAAAAATCAAATAAAATCTTATATTTCATTTGTTTTCTTATATAGATGATTTCAAATAAAGCTATCCATAAGGGTTGTGTTCAGCCATCTGAATTTATTCACAAAATGTTGCAGGTAGTCAAACCTCTTTACACTAATATTGCTATTTCAAAAAAAAAATTAAAAGGTGCTATTCCCACTTAATTGTATTGTTATTTAATAAAAATATTAATAATTTAAATCTACTTAAGTCCAAGTTTACTTTGTTTTCTATTCCCTTGAATTTCTATCAGTATATTTTGTTGTAATATGTGTTTGGAACGATCTTTCCCCCCAAAATGGTATATTGTCTTCAAAGTAAGTTACATTATATAGAACAGATATTGCATTTCACAGTGATAAATAAACTAGTGACTTGAATGATCATATTTCCTTTGAAAATTAGAAAATTTGGTCATTTATATTTAGTCATCTTGCTGATACCTTAAATGTATGAACAAAGTCCACTTTAGGAAAGTAATACTTCTTCCCTTGAACATTTACATTTTTCATATATCTGTGTAAAAATAGAAGCTTTAAAGGATATTTATCAATTTGGATTTACTTCTAAATTTAATTCTAAATCCAAGTTGATAAATATATAAATATTTTAAATAGCAGCTTAGAACCCCTGAAAGGAAAAGATGGGTTTGTCCAAAGAACATCTGTAATAGTAGATTCAGTTATTTACTACTTAATATTGTCTTGTCAAATAACTACTTATCATTGCTTTGCTTTCAAAATGTTTGTTTTTCTGTCCTAAGAGAAAGAAAAATATCATTCTGTATAATGTACCCAATAAATTATCCAAGCATAAAATGTAAATATTTTCAGCATTTCTCCATTTTAAGCAACATCTCTTTTTAAGACTAATTTATCTTGTGAGTTGAGGTATACATTCATTTTAAACAAGTCAGATTTCTACTCTAAATAGAAAAACTGGGTCATAAATTTAAAAACTATTAGCTACTAGAACATTTTAAACTTCTGATTAGCATTAGCTTAGTTGACTAAGAGGCGAGAGCTGTGGGCTCCTGTACCAATTCTCCACACCCTGTGGGGTGATATGATGGCAGCACAACTTGGTTTCCTGATTTCACTAAGATGTGAAGCTCCTTCCTGTGCCTGTGACCATGACATCACAGTTTCACTCTGTAGGCTCCTGTTTGTCCTCCTTATGCATCGTCTAATGAGCTTTCAAGACAGCCGTCTTAAATTCACCCAAACAACCAGAGTACATAAAGAGTATCCTAAGCATGACTTGTAAATTATAATGAGCATAATCTACTCTATGTCTCTCACCGCCCCCTTTAAGATTTATTCAGCAGGGTGATTTTTTTCCTCTTGCCTGGATGAAATCTTTGTTTTAGGCAGGCCCCATAGTGTTCTGTAACCCTGAGATAATGTCAGGAACTCTGGGTGAGGAGTTCAGGAGACAGGAGAACTGTGATCTGTCACCTCACTTGAGCATGCAGCTTCTATTGTCTTGGTAGAAACCTTGATGTTAATATCCACTGTCACTGTTTTACTATAGTTGTCAGAATTGATAAAGGTGACAAACTATAGCAGGTGGGTAATGAGAGGTAGAACGTTTCAGAAGTGCCTCGTGACTCTTGAATTTCACTTAGAGATGCCTCCAATTCTTTTAAATTCTGCCTCAAACCACAGTCTCTTCCCAGTTCAGTACTCTCTGCTTATTTCCCTGAATTTCATCCTACTTTTCTACCATGGTGCAGGATAGACACCAGCTGTGTTCTTTGGACAGTCAAAACAATCAGCTCAATTTTTATTTAAAAAAATTTTTTTTATTTCAATTTTCAGTTCAATATATTCTACATTCCCAGCTATTTGGGAAATCAAAGACTTATTTGACACAGACTATGCTCTTCAGATTCTTACAGTCTAGTTTGTTTATTCATTCACAAAAATTCACCAGGTGCTTTACTGATATATTCATATATGAGAAAATAGAAAAAATGAAAGCACACATGATATATTTAAGTGATAAAATATTTGGTACAAATGTCAGTAGCTATGGAAGAGGAGAGAAGAATCTACTGTGATGGAAAGAACCCTTTATATACAGACCAGCAATGTCAGCACCACCTGGGAAGTTGTTAGAAATTCAGACTCCCAAGGTGCAAACTACACCTACTAAATCAGAATCTGCTTTACAATGAGACTCAAATTGAAAATGATGGATGTGAAAATCCTTTATAAACTACCAAATAATATACAGGCGAATGTTATATGAATTTTCATAAAAGTTTTCATGGAGAGTATATAATTTCAGTAATACTCTGTGTAAGAAGCATGTAACCCGAAGATCTCTTGTGATCCTCAGCTTCTATATAGCTAATTGCTCTTTATTTCTCCATAAGGACACATTTTTTGACCTACATTCCTAAATTCTTTTTTTGAGGTGTTTTCATTTTGTTGTTGTTTTTGGTTTTTTTCCACTCTAAAACTTTTGAGTTATTTTACCCCTCTTTCCCACTCTAGTAACTGCAGTTCTGTTCTTTTCTTTTGAAGATTCAATGCATTATTGTAATTGTTTTTCTTTCTTTTGTTTATCTAATTTTTTTTAGCTCCCATTTGAGTGAGGACATGTGGTATTTTTCTTTCCGTGCCTGACTTATTTCACTTAACATAACTTTCTCCAAGCTAACCCATGTTGCTGCAAATGGAAGGATTTCATTTTTTTTAATGGCTGAGTACTACTCCATTGTGTATAAATACCACATTTTCCTTATCTAGTCATCCATTGAAGGACATTTAGGTTGATTCTAACTCTTAGCTATTGCAAATAGAGTTGTGATGAACATAGGAGTGCAGGTATCCCTTGAATATGATGATTTCCATTCCTTTGGGTGTATACCCAGTAGTGGGATTGCTGGATTGTAGGGTAATTCTATCTATAGTTTGAGAAATTGCCATACTGTTTTCCTAATGGCTGTAATAATCTACATTCCCACCAACAGTGTCGAAGAGTTCTCCTTTCTCTGCATCTTCACCAGCGTTTGTTATTCTATGTCCTTTTGATAATAGTCAGTCTAACTGGAGTGAGATAATATCTCAATGTGGTTTTGATTTGCATTTCCCTGATGCTGAGTGATGTTGAGCATTTTTTTTTTTTTTTCCTGTCCGGCAATGGATCGCAACCCTCAGTGTCGCGCCCGTACCGGACCGGGACC